>NC_044056.1:26206549-26311549 GCF_902167405.1 Gadus morhua
TGTGTTGTAGACGTTCACTCCTCTCCTCCTGGTTTCTTCAGGTTCAGTGATGCCCACGGAGGAGGAGGAGGAGGCCCCCAGCATCAAAGAGTTCCACTCCTCTACCCACGTGTTGCCCGTGGGCCAAACGGCCCGCTACACCTGCCACGCCGGCGGCACGCCGGAGCCCACAGTAGAGTGGCTCCACAACGGCAGGCCCCTGGAGAGGGACGGCACAGACGACCAATCAGAGGCCTGGGTGGAGAGGGGCTTCCTCTTCATCAGAGGTGGGAGGTACGGCGTGAACACGGTCTGCTGCATGGCGAGCAACAGCGCTGGCACGGCCAATCACAGCGCTGAGCTGCTTGTCTTTGGTAAGTCCTGGATCCAAGGAGAGATGTTTGTTGATGTTTTCATAATATTGTTGTTGATGTATTCATAGCGTTATTGTTGAGGTGTGTGTATCTATGAATGTGTACATATTGTGGCAACCCGCCACGTTGAGCGAGCCAACTCCTCCCAAACAGGACACCATTTCGTTGGTGAAAAGCCACAAAAAGGCAGGTTTATTACAGAACATAAAAGTCTCTCAAAACACAAATAACGTAAACCTCGGGAGGAATCAACGGTCCCCTCCTTCGTGGGTGGAAACCCGTCACCCACGAGGACCGGTCTCTCCTTGCAGGAGCTCCAGGGCTGGGAGAGCCCCGAATGAGTGGAGAAGCGGGCTATTTAAGCCCTGCTTCTCCACTTGTGCTTCAGGTGCTCTCAATATCCTTAATTGGCCTGGGCCGGGTTGCCACAATATGTATATGTATGTATGTGTTCATATCTATGTATATGTACACAGAGCGCAGGAGAACAGTACTAGTGATGATGATGATGATGAGGATGAAGAGCGGTTCAGCAGCTCATCATGTCTGGTTCTCCCTCAGATGCCTGTGACCTCACACTGGACCCCAACACGGCCCACAGACACCTCTTATTTCATCTCATCTCACACGTCCGGAAACGGCGCATTTATTCAATGGCATATAATACAAAAAGGGGAATCTCCCATCCCGTCAGAACTATAAATCAAAGTCTGGGCTCCGTGAGCCTCGGTGTACGGTCCGGTCCTCTCTCCGTCTCTCTCACGTGTTCTCGGGTCCTGTTGGTGGGATGCGGCGCTCTGTCGGCCCGTCGGCCTCCTCGGGAACGGGACTCGGATGCAGCGGTCCGTCCTGGGAGCGTATCTCGGTCCGGTCCTCGGTCCTACACTGGACCCACACGTGTCTCATTAGCCCGTCTCCGCCTCCCTTTATGCATTTTTCACCCGGCCCCGCTGTGTCGGGGCCGGGTTGCCACAATGTGAACATAGAGCGCAGGAGAACAGTACAAGTGATGATGATGATGATGAAGAGCGGTTCAGCAGCTCATCATGTCTGGTTCTCCCTCAGATGCCTGTGACCTCACACTGGACCCCAACACGGCCTTCGGACTCCTCTCTCTGTCTGAGGACAACAGGAAGGTGACGTGGGTTGGAGTGGACCAGTCGTATCCGGATCACCCAGACAGATTTGACTACTGGGACCAGGTGTTGGGTAGAGAGGCTCTGACTGGCCGCTGTTACTGGGAGGTAGAATGGGAAGGAGGGGTTGAGATAGGAGTGACATACAGAGGAATCACAAGGAGAGGAGGGGGTGGTGACAGCCTGCTTGGAGGGAACAACAAGTCCTGGGCTCTTTATTGTCGTGATGGTCGTTACTCTGCCCGGTACAACGGTATAGGGACAGCCCTCCCTCTCCCCCCCGCTGGCTCCACCAGAGTAGGAGTGTATCTGGACCGGCCTGCTGGCTCTCTGTCCTTCTACAGAGTGTCCCCAGGTGGAGGAGGGTCCTCAGACACAATGACACACCTCCACACCTTCTGGTCCTCCTTCACCCAGGAGGACCTCCTCCCGGGGGTGGTGTTAGGGTGGGGGTCCTCAGCCTCTCTGTGTCGGTTGTAGACACACACGAAGGGTAGGGTCCTCGGGGCTTGGCGAGGCCTCAGTGGGGAGGGGGGCTGTGGCAGGGTGGGGGAGGGCGGGTGGTGACAAACACACCTAGTGGGCTGAGGGTGTCTGTAGTCTCTCACACTCTCACTCTCACTCTCTCTAGTTCGGGATCGAACTAGCAACCTTTCGGTTACAAGTCAACCGCTCTACCTCCTGAGCTAAGCCGACCCCCCAAAGATACATATTAACACACATACATTACACATTATGAAGTTCACATGTATGTATGCATTAAAGAATCTCCTCATTGAGCCCACTTGGTTCACCTGGAGAAGACTGGCCTTCAGAACGCCACGCCCAATTACCAATTGGTCTCACTCACTGCTCTCCTGTTCAGACTCAACGGGCAGAGCCCTTGACTCATGTTTCCGTTATCATGCTCTATGTGGTCATCAAGTTATCTCCCTGTGTGTTTCACCGGATGACCGCCCCCAACCGACCCCCCTGGTGACTGCCCCAATCTTGTTGCCCCCCCTCAGTGTAGCTGTGTTAGAGAGCCCACCCCGTCGTAAGGTCTGGTGCCCCAAACTTCCCCCCATTTCTAAGGCTAAGCCTTCCTCTGGGCCCTTTATTGTTGTTCAGACCAACAGAACCACTTTACTGCTGGGGACAGTGAGAGCTGTCAGAGGAAAGTGGAGCTTCACTGCCCAGCAGAGGGCGGTGTCTGGACACTCCATTTCCTTTATTTTACAATTTAAATCTGTTTTGGCTTAATCATGAGTTACCTAATGATTGTTTTATTTTTTAATTAACCTTCACCTGGTTTACTTGTGGATGATGAGTACCCTTTTTATCTTTACTATTGCCTTTTATGCTTCATTTTGTTGATTTATATAATTGTTAATTGTTTACCAGTAGATACATTGAATTCTAATTTTAAAGGTTGATCTTTAAACTACGTTAAATATGATCAATAGGAAGGAATATAGAATGTTGGTGTATTTTAGTGTCTCTCTGTGTCCACATCTCTTAGTCTAGGAACAGGCCAGTGCCTCTCCTACTGTACGAGGTGTTATTTCCAACATTCTGTCATTTGTGATGTCCCAACAAGGACGAACCAACCCGGTCGTCTGGGACATAGCCAGGGCCATATACCTTATCAAGGGAGACTGTTATTTTGTTAATCACGCTTTCTTTCCTATAATACTGGCCTCAACCCTTTGGTTCGGTGAGAAGAGGGATGGACAGCCAAGGAGCACGTCTGGAGACTGCTCCTCACCTCCTACACTGAGACTATCCCACCTAAGTCTGTACCTGTGCTGTATTACATCCTCCAATAAACCTTCTATTCAACCCTCTGATCCAACCTGGCAAGTTGCTTTGATTTCCACTTCAAGAATTACTACTACGAGGGAGAAATACACAACGCAGAGTCTTACGAACAGTTTAGAAATAAGCTGATGAGTTACCTTTTGTACTTGTGCAATGATTTTATCATTAAATCCCCTTAAAGAACATTTTCTTACTGTAGTGTTTTTCATTTTACTTATCAGTGCAATTACTGTCCTGTGAGTTTTGCCAAAATAGGTAACATTGGTGTATTTTCAGAACTCCAACAATGTTGCAGTATCAACTATAGGTGTACAGTACGACTCTGTGGGATTGTGAGTTTAGCCCTTTGGAGCTCATTGGATAGACAAATATGCATTGTATCCTATCGAGATACAATTGTGTCAATGCAATATTTATGTGACATATTCACAGTACTGTATTACAGTTTGTCTCAGTTGCTTTGGTACATTTCTCAGATCAGAATTGAAATTTGCAAAGCAGTTAGTGGATTTCTCAAAACAATGTGTTCAAATAGCAAAACACCATGGATGACCTGCAAAAGCCAGTCTCTTGCTCAAAATCCTTAGTTCATCTCTCAAAAGTAAATATCTGTTTTAATGAACATGTCAGTGCCATCAGAATGACAAGTCCTTGGGTCATTGTCTACGTATAAGAGAGTCAAATTGCTTAGTCATGTTGTCAATATAACAGTGTACTCAGGAGGGATGTTCTGATGTAAACTATGGCTAAAGTTTTGAAGACATTATTGTAAATTGTAAGTTACACCTTAGTGTATGTGGGAGATTGATTGCAAGAGACTGGACAAGATTCACATTTACGCTTTGACTGTTTGTACTGTCATTTGTTGACAGACCATGTCATTGCTAGAAATGTGAATATAGGAAAATCTCCTTAGGGTAAACTGTACATGCATTGCTGTCGGAATTACAGTGCAGTCATCCTACAACTCCTGACGTTCCTGTCTGTTGGGCTACAAATTCTCAGACAATTTACTGTAACATTGTGTTGTGCTCCAGCTATATATATACTTACCAGTTCATGGTTCAGGAGATGCACCTTTGAGCTATTGGTTGATCGTTGGTTGATCTAACACTTCACACATTTCCCTTCTTTAGAGAAAGTCAAGATTCACCTGGTAGCAATTGACCAATTCAGGACAGATTTAGAAAAAAGAACAAAAAAAAGAGTCTAATGCCAGTGTATAGAAATGTATAGAAATATGCTTGACATATTATGACAACTTGTTCAACCATTTTGCATGTAAAGACTTATGCAATGAACTGATACCTAAATGTTGTGGGGGTGAGACTATTCCATAGAGACCATTACAATACATTTTGATCAACATGACATAAGCAATTGATAATGTAGGAAAGAGCAGAGAATTGTGCATAATCATGTGCATGGATGTACCAAAGCATTTGCAACGTGTTCAAATAAATGAGAAACTGTTTTGTTCAGAACACAGCTGATAGACTCCTAGAGCCATCTTAACGGTTTGAAACGCAAGTGAGAAGCGCAAAACGGAAGTAGCTTTGTGGACGGGGCTCTGCCGCTGTTGCTATTATAACGGCGGATAAATTACTGTTGCCCCCTGAAGTAGCCTAATTACCCGTAGGTGTGGTTTGGGCCTAACGTGCAATAAACCAATGAGAGTGCCATCTCCCATCCCATTTAAGAGCAATGAGCTTATTTGAACCTGATGAGTTGATATTTTGACAGCGCGTTTACAATCTCCGATGAGACAGATGCAGGACCACATGAATTTCGAACTTCCAATGGCTCAGTTTATTTCCAAATAATATGCCCTAATTCACACATCGAATAGCGTTTTCTTCTACAACTTCCGAAATAATGAGTCTTCATTTAAATTGCGGCATGGAAACCTAACACACATATGATATGCGGTCCTGTGGCCGCAGCAGTGGGTCTATTTAATGATATGCGGCAATACATTAACACACGTCGTTTGTAACAGTATTGTATACATTATCATTATTGATTTGTGTTCCTGGTATGCATGTGTCCCCCCGTTAATGTACATTGCCATGGACTGTATTACGCGTTACGTGTTTAGTTTGCGTGTGTTTAAACAGATGGATGCACTCTTGCATTCTTTTTAACAATCACTCGGGGTTAAACAATGTTTTCTCACAAGGAAATTCTCATCAATCCTAAAGGTTATGGGGTTGTACACTATGTCAGTGTCAAGAAAATGTACAACTTTTTACCTCTGTATCAGCTGTTCTTTCCCAAATAATTTAACCAACATTATCATTTACCCTAAAACGAGATTTAGCTTTGAAAGCCTGGGACATAGCCTACTACAGTGTTCATTCAAGCAGCCCCTATGGAAAACATGTTGCAGTTCTGACCTGCCATGGTACGTCAAAATAGCAACACCAACTGCGCTATCCGCCAGTGCACTTAGAATCGGTATTTGTTGGTCAGTTGCGCAACTGCTTTATCGGTCTGTAAGATAGCACCATGGATCATTTGTGTCGGAACACGCCTCTGCTCTTCGCCGACACGCAGGGGCGGCCTTCCCTACAGGCGGGTTAGGCGGCCGCCTAGAGCGCCATCTAGAGGGGGAGCGCAAAATATGAAATGCGCCCCAAAAAAAAAAAAATTACTTATCGGCCACGTCTGGTAAGTGTGTGTGTGTGTGTGTGTGTGTGTGTGTGTGTGTGTGTGTGTGTGTGTATGTGTGTGTGTGTGTGTGTGTGTGTGTGTGTGTGTGTGTGTGTGTGTGTGTGTGTGCAGGTACAGGTAAACGAGTAATCCTCTTTAGTTAGTTAATGATTGATTAATGACAGCTGTAATTCAGCTACAGGTCTGTATGATCTGAGGTGTTTCTGACAGCGTGGATAAGATCTATTTTCTATGTTAGTTTGGTTTGTTGTCGTGTCTGTTTCCTAACTCTGAAAAGTCTGTAATCATTTTCTTCTCCTTCAAAGTGATAAAAGTCTTCCCTTAGCTTTTTATCCGATTGTATTTTGATACGTTGGGAGTCACATGATATCACTGCAGACGATACAAAGTACAGCAGAACTTAATACCCTTGACGTGACTTTAGTTCCACTGTTTTAACCTCTGCCATTATGACTGGGTCGTGGTGGTTTTACAGCTTTATATGCACTGTGGGAGAAATTAACCATTACTTTTATATTAACTATGAGTATTATCAGGCCTATATACATCAGGCGTAAACATTAATGGTGGAAAAGTAGAGAAACCACACCTGGACCCAGAGTAATGGCCTGATAAGGCACCAAGGACTTTGGGGCCCAGGCTACTGTCATCCTCCCATTTTTAGATTAACTACAGGAGATGAGCACATATGTAAGGGAATGTAAGGCTGTTTTGAACATATACCAGGACGGTCATATATTACATGCATGACAGCTCAGTTGGTGTGGATAAGAGGGACTGGGATCGGAGCCCCAGTCAGTGTGTCTTTTGCAAAACCACATGCTCGGCTCTGTTGTACCTATTTTGTGGGTAACAATAAAGTCTCTGTCATTACTTTTTTGGACTCCCCGATTTCTATTGCGAATAGCAGGTTGAAGTAAATTAGATAAGTCGTTAACAAAAATTGCAACTACAGCACCTCCTCAAACCTTTGCTCTGTCTTGATACAGTTATGGGTGTGTTCTGGTGAAGCCCAGCCCTGACCATCATAAAGGTTCCAGGTGTAGTTAGCTTTCGTTCACAGCCTCCTTCCTCATTCAATCTGTCTTCACTGAGGAGCCCAGCAGCTCAATCTTTACTCAGAACCTTTAGAACCGTGTTCACGTTCTGTCTCCGTACTGAACACTTACTTTGTGCTTTGGCGAACACATGAATCTCCTCCTTCAACTGATCTTACTTTCCATCCTTTTGTGCTTTTATATTTTCATACAACACGGGACAGCGCACCTTTCACCACAGAGAAGCTAAGGTACAGTTTGCTAAATGTCATGTTTTCTTAAGATTATTGGTCATATATTCTCACTGTATTAATATATTCTAAATGATCGGTTACCAGCCCAGTTTGATTGTTTCCAGGTTAATGCTGTAAAAGAGATATTGATCTCAGAGAGACAACCTGTGGGAAGAAGGGATATGGGAACATCAATAACTAGTTTCACTAGCCGCGTTTACATGGACACATCTGTTCCGCATAGATTTATATGCGGAACAGAAAATGCTCATGTATACGCCTCATTCGGAATACAATTATCTGTTCGGCATAGATTCTATGCCGAATAGAATAGGTGGTGTAGTCCGTTTTAAATCGCCATGTATACACTTATTCCGAATAGATTGGGGTTTAACTTAGAGCAGCCGCAGTAGTTCGCAATTGGTCCACTGAGCTCCGTCGGTACTTTTAAGCACACCGAACTTCACCGCTTTCAAGGAAAGTGGATTTATTGCCTGATTCACGTCTTTGTTATCACTCCGTAAAAGTAGTCCGGTAAGCGTGTCCGGTTGCTAAGCGACGGGACATGGGTGTTTATTAATGACGTGCCCGCGCGCGTCCGAGATAACTGTAAATGAGTAGGCTACTACTAGTACTTTTGCAGGCTGAACGTTAAAATACTTCTTAACTTAGAGAGATGGCAGCTGCAGTAGTGCGCAATTGGACCTTCGAGGAATCCTGGTCACTAAATTCCCGTAAGACCACTCTCTCCTACCAGTCTTGGCTGCGGACTCGCATCCAAATTCCTCTTGTTTGCGGCGGAGCTTAGGGTAAATATAAAGATCTGACGAGAAATTGACGTTGCTGCGCTGTCCTCCTCCTTCTTAATTGAAGGAGCAGGCAGAGAAAAGCTCTCTCCTGCTGTGCATTCATTAAAATCTAATTTACCCCGATAGTGATAAGATATCCATTATGTCGCCGCCGGTCCAGAGATGTGTCAGGTGTGCGCGAGAGACATAACGGACACTTTTGTTACTGCCATGTATACAGTACATTCGGAACACATTTTAGGAACAGATCTATGCCGCATAGAAATCTATGCGGATCAGATGTGCCATGTAAACACGGCTACTGTGTTGAGGGCGTTTTTATATGGAACCTCTGGTCCAGGAACGGAACAGAACTCACATTGGGTTCCAATGGAAAACGGTTTGGATTCAAACATTCCCTGTATCTGTGTGTGTGTGTGTGTGTGTGTGTGTGTGTGTGTGTGTGTGTGTGTGTGTGTGTGTGTGTGTGTGTGTTCTCCACAGACACCAGGAGAGGTCAAAGGTCACCAGTGCTCAGTCTGTGCAGCAGCATCAAACAGAGCTGGAGATGAACCAGGAGGAACTGGCTGACACACTGGGGGGCGGTAAGAGACTCTTACTTTGAAGACAGAGGAGACTATTATTTTGAAGGGCAAAATAAATCTTATCTTAAAAAAAGAGAAGAACTTATATTTTTTAGGAGCAGTATCTTTCCTCTTTGGGGTTAAATGGTGTAGGGTTAATGGGTATCAGTTAAATAGTTTCGTCCATATATGTAGAGTTATAGTGGGGATATCAGATTAAATGGTTTGATCCAGATATGTAGGGTTATTGTGGGGTATCAGGTTAAGTGGTTTGATCCAGATATTTAGGGTTATTATGAGGCATCAGGTTAGATGGTTTGATCCAGATATGTAGGGTTATTGTGGGGTATCAGGTTAAGTGGTTTGATCCAGATATTTAGGGTTATTATGAGGCATCAGGTTAGATGGTTTGATCCAGATATGTAGGGTTATGTGGGGTATCAGGTTAAATGGTTTGATCCAGATATGAAGGGTTATTGTGGGGTAAAAGGTTGAATGGTTTGATCCAGATATGTAGGGTTATTGTGGGTCTATCAGGTTAAATAACATTAAAGGGTAATTCCGGTGTAAAATGGATTTGGGATATGTTTTGTATGATAACGAGTTGAAACGTTCATTTTGGAGCACAAAAACCGCATAAAGACGCTTTCTTCAGTTGGCTGTTTTTAGCTGATTCTATCAAAACGCTATAAACTTGGAACGAAGGGGGCAGTGGTTATGGTAAAAACTAAATCGCTATTTTAAACCACTTAAAAGGCTAGGAGTAGCCCGACACTTCTTTGGTAGTATAACAAGGGTCTTAACATATAAAACGCGGCATTGAGAAAATGACATTTTATACACACAATACCATCAGTAGATCACCCGTCGACGCCATTTTGTTTTCAAGACTCGATAGGTAGATTGACGAACACAGAGATTGTGACAGCCATCAGAAACACGCAAGCTCTGTGTTCGCCAATCTACTTACCCTAACCCTAGCCTTAAAAATAAAATGACGTAGACGGGTGATCTAGTGATGGTATTGTGTGTATAAAATGTCCTTTGCCTTTGTCCTTTGCCCCCATCGTTCCAAGTTTATAGTGTTTTGATAGAATCGGCTAAAAACAGCCAACTGAAGAAAGCGTCTATATGCGTTTTTTGTGCTCCAAAACAAACGTTTCAACTCGTTATCGTACAAAACATATCCCAAATCCATTTTACACCAGAATTACCCTTTAATCATTATACTGCTGACCAACAGCAGAACAACTCAGTGGAAGTGATGAAACCCTGTCTTGTTGTATCAGCATAGCAAATCATTTTACACTGATTCACTATCATTATTACTTTCTTTCTTTCATGTTTATTTCGAATATGTAGACAAAACAAAAACAAACACATTTAGCAAAAAAAACAATAAAGCCATTCAAGAATGAATAACAAAAACAAAAATAATAATAGTAATAGTAAAAATAAAAAGCAAAAAGAAACAAGAAATAAAAATAAACATTAATGTAAACATATCCGAAAAGGAATGAGAAGAAGTAAAAACGTATGTACTCCCACCCCTCATATTACTTACTCTGTATGTTTAATAATAATAATAATAATAATAATTATTATTATTATAATAATAATAATAATAATAAATGTATATAAAAATGGTATGTTATATAAATAAATACACACATGTAAGTATGTACATATATATATCTACAACATACATTTAACGAGTAACAGTATTACTGTGACACAACAGCGTGTATACACAGTATACATACATACACAAACCTACTGACTCTTAGTGCAGTTCACTATATCCTGTGAACAATATATTTTTGTACATTCTTTTAAAAACATTGATGCTTGGACATTGCTTATGTACTTCGCTCAGATTGTTCCACAACTTGACACCTGTGATGGAAATGCAAAAACTTTTCATGGTGGAATTTCTCATCTGAATTTTAAAATTGAGTTCTCTCCTCAGACTATAACTACTATAATTAGACCAATCATATTGCTGTGGAAATAATAGTCCTTAACATTTTGAATCTGTAACATGCAATCCTTCACAACCAGCTTTTCCGACTTTTTGTCATCTGTTCTTTTCTCATTTAGGATCTGCTGCTGTCGATTGCCAACATAAAATCAAGTCTCATTTGCAGAAGAAGTTCAGGTGTGTGTTTGAGGGAATCGCTAAAGCAGGACAGCGAACAGATCTGAACGACATCTACACAGAGATCTTCATCACAGAGAGAGGCAGTGGAGAGGTCAACAAGGAACATGAGGTCAGACTCCAGGAAAACAGCCAAGGAAGAAACACCAATCGGATGTGAAGACATCTTTAAACCTTTACCTGGACAAGATCAACCAATCAGAACAGTGATGACAACTGGAGTGGCCGGCATTGGCTTAACACAAAAGTTCACTCTGGACTGGGCTGAAGGCAAAACCAACCAGGACATACACTTCACATTTCTCCTCACTTTCAGGGAGCTGAATTTACTGAAAGGGAAAGAGTTTAGCTTGGTGGAACTTCTTCATCACCTTTTTATTGAGACCAAAGAAACAGGAATCTGCAGATTCAACCAGTTCCAAGTTGTCTTCATCTTGGATGGTCTGGATGAGTGTCGACTTCCTCTGGACTTCCAGAGAAACCCGATCTGGACTGATGTCACAAAGTCCACCTCGGTCAACGTGCTGCTGACAAACCTCATCAAGGGCGACCTGCTTCCCTCCGCTCGCATTTGGATAACCACACGCCCTGCGGCAGCCAATCAGATCCCTGCTGAGTGTGTTGACATGGTGACAGAGGTGTGGGGGTTCACCGACCAACAGAAGGAGGAGTACTTCAGGAAGAGATTCAGAGAGGAGAAGCTGGCCAGCACAATCATCTCCCACGTCAAGAAATCACGAAGCCTCAACATCATGTGTCACATCCCAGTCTACTGTTGGATCACTGCTTCAGTTCTGGAGGACATCTTCAAAAAATCCCAGATCGAAGAGATGCCCAAGACCGTGACTCAGATGTACAGCCACTTCCTGAGGGTTCAGTCAATACAGGGGGACAGGGAGTACCATGGGAGGGCTGAAACAGATCCACACTGGGGTTCAGAGAGCAGGGAGATCATTGATTCTCTGGGAAAACTTGCTTTTAACCAGCTGGAGAAAGGCAACCTGATCTTCTACGAGGCAGACCTGGTAGAGTGTGACATCGATATCAGAGCAGCCTCAGTGTACTCAGGAGTGTTGTCCCAGATCTTTAAAGAGGAGTGTTGGCTGTACCAGGACAAAGTGTTCTGCTTTGTACATCTGAGCATGCAGGAGTTTCTGGCTGCCCTTTATGTCTTTCTGTCCTTCATCGATACTGGTGTCAATCTGCTCTCAGAAGAATCACCAACCTCCAGGAAAGATAAACTCCTCCTCTACCAGAGTGCTGTGGACAAGGCCTTACAGAGTGAGAACGGACACCTGGACTTGTTCCTCCGCTTCCTCCTGGGCCTCTCTCTGGAGACCAATCAGATTGTCCTACGAGGTCTGCTGGGACAGAAAAAAAGATCACTGACCACTCAGATTAAAACAGGTCTTCTGCGAATGACAGGAAGTAGGTCACAGACCAATGAGGGAACAGTGTCACAGATCAATGAGGGAACAGTGTCTTACATCAAGGAGAAGATAGAAGGAGATCTATCTCCAGAGAGAAGCATCAATCTGTTCCACTGTCTGAATGAGCTGAACGACTGTTCTCTAGTGAAGGAGATCCAACAGTACCTGACATCAGGAAGTCTCTCCAGAGAATCTCTCTCCCCTGCTTAGTGGTCAGCTCTGGTCTTCATTTTACTAACATCAGAAGAGGAGCTGGAAATGTTTGACCTGAAAAAAATAGAAGGTCTTCTGAGGCTGCTGCCAGTGGTCAAAGCCTCCAAAACATCTCTGTAGGTTCAATAATAACATGTATTACAATACACACTACACAATATAATTGCAACTGGAATATAAGGTTCAAATTATATGAAAAAGATCTTTGTAGGTTCATAACAACGTGTATTACTTTTCTACTCATAACAGAATAAACAGACTAGTTATAATAACATACAAAACATCTCTGTAGGTGTCCTATTAACGTGTAATGTATTACAGTACACATAAGAGAATATTCACAACAATAGAATATAGAAGGAGTATTCATTAGTATTCAAAAAACATTTTCAATCAACTAAACAACTATTTAACATTTATACATCTAATTATTTAGTATGTTTGTTAAACTGATAACATTCCTTCATTATTTAATAACTTAAAGATTATTTTAATCACAGTTTCTAACCTGTTCTCTTTATTGTGTGTGCAGGCTGAATGGCTGCCATCTGTCAGAGAGAAGCTGTGAAGCTCTGGCCTCAGTTCTCAGCTCCAACTCCTCTAGTCTGAGAGAGCTGGACCTGAGTACCAATGATCTGCAGGATTCAGGAGTGAAGCTGCTCTCTGCTGGACTGGGGAGTCCACACTGTACACTGGAAACTTTCAGGTCAGTTTTACCCAATGGTCAAACAGTTACACCACAAGGTTCAATATCAGAAGACATTTAACAGATTTACATCCATTAAAGTGTGCACGTAAAGTGAAGCAGCACGCAACTGACACCCCCAAGCACACAAATGCTGTCTTAGTTCTCGTGCTCGCAAAGTGTTTTCCTATTCGCTATGATATTTACTTTCCTCAAAACACAATATACATAATATTAAAATTAAACTTCTAACTATCTACAAAACATCGCTTTAGATGAACTAATGACATATATTACAATACAATACATAATATACATAATACTGCAACAAAAAGTAATATTAATATACAAAATGATTTTCAAACACTGCAAAACAAATGTAAATGGACTGCATTCATATAGCGCTTTTCTAACCATTGGCCACCCAAAGCGCTTTACAATATTGCTTCACATTCACCATTCACACACATACACACACCGACGGCGGAGTCAACCATGCAAGGCAGCATCCAGCTGGTCGGAAGCAGTTAGGGTTAGGTGCCTTGCTCAAGCACACCTCAACACTCAGCTAGGAGGAGCTGGGGATTGTACCAGCAACCTTCAGGTTACCAGCCAACCCCCTCTACCTCCGGAGCTACGGCCGCACAATTTCTTCATTATGTAATAAGTTGTAGATTTAAGTTATTTTAATCACAGTTCCTAACCTGTTCTCTTTATTTTGTGTGAAGGCTCCAGGGCTGTGATCTGTCAGAGAGATGCTGTGAAGCTCTGGCCTCAGTTCTCAGCTCCAACTCCTCTAGTCTGAGAGAGCTGGACCTGAGTACCAATGATCTGCAGGATTCAGGAGTGAAGCTGCTCTCTGCTGGACTGGGGAGTCCACACTGTACACTGGAAACTCTCAGGTCCGTTTTACTCAATGGTCAAACAGTTACACCACAAGTTCCACATCAGATGATAGTTCTATAACTCAGCTTATAACTCAATACCTGTGATGACCACATCCATGATTTTGTATCATTGGAGATGTACCACCTTTTGTTTAGGTGGATATTCTAATACATCCATATGCCTGCAACCTTTCAATTATTAAAATAAAAATGAGCTCAAAATATAATAATATTACCTCCCCCCCACTGTCCCCGGTATACGGGACGGTGATAGTTTAGAGCAGGGTGAAGTACAGGGGGTCTTTGGAGGGTCTTACCCCTAGTTGGACACCTCAGACCCCCTGAAAGCCTCAACAGAAACATTTTAGAGGGTCTCTGGAAAGATATAAGAAAAATGATTTGAAACTTGCAATTTGAAACACAAAACGTGTTTTAAAGCTTAATATATCCAGTAGGGGTGTGCACGGGTACACTTGTACACGTGTACACGTGTAATTGCTTAGTAAATCATAACTATTTAGGAAAAATAAGTAAATGAAAAACCGTAAAAAAATAATAATAATCACCGCGCCATTGTTTCAATGGGAAACGCGACGGTCCATACTTTCAACATAAAGTTTACATATTTATAATTCGATAAATATGTAAATCCTTTATACTACAGATACTCTAGGGTCTATAGCATGGTTTCTCAACGGGGGCGTTCGCACAACCTAGGGGGGGCGCTGGGAACGTGATTTTTTTAAACTGTCATGGTTTTCAAAACATTGAAACATTGCATTTCAAGTACAAAATATATAGGCCTAATTAGGCCTCTGTGCGCGATCTGTTTTCGTGGTGCCCAAGTTGCCCAGGCCGCGGTGCCCGTGGTTCCCGGGCCATTCATTCATTCGTTCACGGGGCACGGCGGGAGTGCCGTGGTCACGGTCGCGGTCAGGGCTGTAGTGGAGGGTAAACGCACGTAAACGCCGTTTACGCACCTCTGGAATTTAGGAAATAGCGTTTACGCACCTCTAAATAGCGTGTCTAGTGTGTGTAAAATAGTGTGTCTAACACGCTATTTTATGTTGAAATTCGACTTCATCAAGTGTTCAGGAAAACGTTGTCAACGTATGCTTTTGGCGACTGGGTTGGCTGGGTCAGATATACGTGTTTCGAACAAGATGATAGGCATTAAAAGTTACATAAAGTAACGGTTTAATAACACAAACGCAGGAAACACGTGAGCTTCTAGTTTAGCGAAAGCAGCGTCCCTAGCAACCTGACGTCGTTACAACATTTGTGTAATCCCAACCCGGTCTCACGAAAAGTCGTGACACTGTCACGTTATTTAATCTATTGAAACGTGATCAGGATCACGTATTTTCAAAATTTTCGTGTTTTACAGCACAAATTTCAAACCCATGTATTTCAAGTCAATGATAACTAACAATATGACAGCTTTTGGCCACCCATTTCTACTTAAACTTGTCTGTGAACAATATGACAGCTTTAGGCCACCCGTTTCTACTTTCACCTTTGATTCTGAGAAATTGTGACAATTCACGGATATATTAAATGCAGGTGCGCTGTATGTCTTGATGTTTATTTTATCTAGCCATCTACTGTCTTGTTTTTGGTTATGTGAATGAAAGTCCGCGTCGACGCCTCGCAAGTCCAGTGTGGCGAGCGGACGTTGCCATGACATCTAGAAATCATATCGTATTTAATGGGTTGTCACTAATATTGATGTGTTGGGCTTGATTATAACTCTTGAATAATGTTGTTTGCACCACGGCCGGAAATTTGTGCTTTAAAACACGAAAATTTTGAAAATACGTGATCCTGATCACGTTTCAATAGATTAAATAACGTGACAGTGTCACGACTTTTCGTGAGACCGGGTTGGTAATCCAGGGCATATAAAGACTGGGACCAGAAAATAATTATTTTCTCTCCATTGACACCCATTCATATTTTTCGATCTCATAGGTCCCATGAGCTCTACCGGAAGGGGCGTGACTTCGCCACTCTATAGACGCTGTCCACTTCCGTTCAGCCAGACTAGGCAAAGCGTGACCCTGAACACGCCTTGCGATGTGGACCAACGTATCTATTTCACGCCTTGGCGTGATACCGGGTTGGTGTATGTGTGTGTGTGTGTGTGTGTGTGTGTGTGTGTGTGTCCACTGCCCAACCCCGCCCATCCTCTGGTTTTTAATAGTTCTGACTGAGTTTTCAAGAAGATTATACAATACATATTAATACACCCCAACTGTTTCTGCGCTGGGTTTTGAAATACCCAAGAAAACCTTTGAGGTTTACACCCGCGAATCCGTTTTTAAAACAACCCGTGAAGCTCGCAACCCTGCATCACCGTCACCTTCGCCGTACTGGCAGTGATGGGAAGTTGTCAAATAATTATAATTCATGTATTGTAGGCTATATAACAAGGAATTGATGTATTTTATAACCTTGTTGGTTGTTCAATAAAACGTATTCACGGCCAAGATACGTGTTTCAGACTAAATACGTTAAATGAAACGTTCCCCGAAAGGGAAATATGCCTTAATGACAATAATGTGCTATACGTTGACATTCAACATATCTGGGATACGTTTCAAGCAAACATAATCCTAGAAGTAAATAAATGGCAAAAAATAGGCTGAGACCGAACGTATTTGCGATACGTTCAATAAAACGTAATCACGGACAAAATACGTTTTTTGCCAAACGTAATTGAGAATGCCGAATAGTTCTCTGGGAACGTAATTTTGATGAGACAGGGTTGATCAGTTTGAATTGACTTATCTTCAACTGGATCAACCTCCGCAGTGGCCATGAGTCATTAGCACGTCGTCGCCATTTGTGTGTAAGGTAATGACATAATTAGACAGAGAGAGCAGGAGGAGGAGGAGGAGGAAGAGGAAGAGGAAGAGGAGGAGGAGGAGGAGGTGGAGGAGGAGGAGCAGCAGGAGGTAGAGGAGGAGGAGCAGGAGGAGGAAGAAGGGCAGGAGGAGGAGGAGGAGCAGGAGGAGCAGGAGGAGGAAGAAGGGCAGGAGGAGGAGGAGGAGGAGGGGCAGGAGCAGAAGGAGGAGGAGGAGGAGCAGGAGGAAGAGGGGGGGCAGGAGGAGCAGGAGGGGCAGGAGGAGGAGGAGCAGGAGGGGCAGGAGGAGGAGGAGCAGGAGGGGCAGGAGGAGGAGGAGCAGGAGGAGCAGGAGGAGGATGAGGAGCAGGAGGAGAAGGAGGAGGGGGAGCAGGAGGAGGAGGAAGAGGAGGAGGTGGAGGCGAGGAGGAGGAGGAAGAGAGGAGGAGAAGGAGGAGGAGGAGGAGGAGGAGGAGGAGGAGGAGCAGGAGGAGGAGGAAGAGGAGGAGGAGGAGCAGAATATAAATATTGCACTGACACAATCGTAGCAGTATAGGAAACAATGCATATTTGTCTATCCAATGAGCTCCAATGGGTTAAACTCACAATCCCACAGAGTCGTACTGTACACCTATAGTTGATACTGCAACAATGTTGGAGTTCTGAAAATACACCAATGTTACCTATTTTGGCAAAACTCCCAGTACAGTAATTGCACTGAAGTACAATGAAAAACACTACGGTAAGAAAATGTTTAGACTGTCTTTCGGGGGATGTAATGATGGAATCAGTGCACAAGTACAAAAAGGTAACAAAGCAAATATTTATTGGTTACTGTAATACAGTAAATGTTCAGCTGAACTGACTGCAAAAAAAGCTTTTTGTAGGCCAATAAAAAATATAAAGAAGAATATAAATGAGGTGAAACAGATGTACATCAGTCTGTACAGTGAGTGAGACCAATTGGTAATTGGGCGTGGCGTTCTGAAGGCCAGTGGTCTCCAGGTGAACCAAGTGGGCTCAATGAGGAGATTTGTGCTTTGAGTTTGGCAAAAATGTGATTTAGAATTTCTTTATTGCGTGAAAACAATGGAATAGAGTCTTGTAGTTGAATCATGAGCTTCAAGTTTTCAGAATTGTGTGCATAGTTCCATCTTTTGTGTGTTTCGAGGAAAACGGTAAGACCTGGGACAACCGGGGAGCAGTGATTACCCCACCCTCAGCCTCACCCCCCCCCCCCCCCCCCCCTTCCCCCGCCCTCAGACCCCCACCAAACCTCACCCCCCCCCCCCTCCCCCTTACCCCCCGTCAACCTTATCCCCCTCCCCCTCAATCCCCACCCTCCTCTGAACCTCACCCCCCTCACGCACCCTTCATGTTTGTGTGTGTGTATGTGTGTATGTGTGCATGTGTGTGTGTGTGTTTGTGTGTCTACAACCGACACAGAGATGCTTATGCCGCGTTTCCACTGCAGGGTGCGGAACGGATCGGTTCCGCACGGGTTGCGTTTCCACCGCCAAAAGTGGGCGTGACTAGGGCTGTCGCAATAATCGCAAAAATGAAATATCGCGATATTTAGAGCACACCGCGGTAGATAATGGGCCATCGCGATCACCGCATATGACCTGGTGCGGGTTGCGCGTTCATGAAACTGACCGTGGAATTCTAGAATGAAACGTGCGTTGCCATGATACCCATTCATTAACGTTCATTACTCTACTTCATTTAAGAATGCTCGATTCTGATTGGCTGGGAGGGGTGCATTAATCCGGCATATTGCCCGCTGACTTGTCGGTTCTACTTGCTGCTGACTGAGCACAACCTTGTGTGGTTGTTATAGAAACGCGTTACCTACAGTTGAGCTAACGTTATTCACCGTAGTTCTAAAGGGAACTACTTTTCGAGGGAGATGAACTTAAACAGAGCATACATTTAATAAGCATGCAATACGAATAAGAAAAAGGCTAATTATTAAAGTATATGAATTGTTTTATTATGTTGGCCGGCGCGAAGTAGAATAAACGGAATAATCACCTCAAGGCAGGGCAATAAACAGTTTGATATGCCCGGCTCGCGGAAGGTTACCGCCCGAGACGATTGCCCGGCCTCTCGGTGATTATTCCTTACTTCATTTAGTTAGTAGTAACCTGCTCCCGCCAAAACAAACGTCTAAAAAAAAGTGAATGAATGAAAGAATGGCAGCACTCGTATCAAAAAAAAATTGTACTTCGTCCCTTTGGGAGCATTTCGGCTTTCAGCCAAATGAAAAGGGGGAACCAGCCAATTTAGATGTGGCCATCTGTAAAATCTGCCGCAAATCGGTTCAAGTTAAACGTGGAAATACAACAAATTTAAGGGCTCACCTATCAAGCTACCATCCATCTATTGCGGCGCGGATTGCCACACAGGGTAGCGGAGCAGCTCATCATGTCGGTGCTAGCCGACAGCTTGGAGTCGCCGAAGCCTTTTCTCGAGTCGGCAAGTACAGCAGAGACAGTGACAGACATAAACGCCTAACAGGCGCTGTTACAAGGTATCTAGTTGAGGAGATGGTGCCGTTTTCCACTGTACAGAAACCTTCTTTCAAGTCACTGCTCGAGAAATTTGATAAGCAATATGAGTTGCCAGGAAAAACCTACTTCTCAGAAACTGCTGTGCCTAAAATGTACAATTCAGTAAGAGCATCAGTTCAGAGTGAGCTCAGAAGTGTGGACTTTTTCTCTGCCACCACTGACAAGTGTGAACATGACTCCTTACATGAGTCTTACTGTTCATTACCTGACCACAGACTGGACTCTAAAATCACGCTGCCTCGAAACAGTGTTTATGCCCCTGAATCACACATCTGACAACATCTCACAGGCTCTACGCAGCGCATTTGATGAGTGGTCCCTGGATGAGAAGAAGCTGGCGTGCGTAACGACAGATAACGGGGCAAACATCGTGGCAGCAGTGAGACAATTGGGCTGGACGTGGCTGAACTGCTTCGGACACAATCTACACTTGGCAGTGACAAACGCAATGGCAAGCGTTAAAGATCGCACATCGCGAGCAATGGGCCAGTGCCACACCTTAGTGGGTGCGTTCTCCCAGAGCTGGCTGAAGAGGAGGGATCTGGCGAAAGCGCAAGCGGAGCTTCAAACCCCGCAGCACGTACTCATAATGGTAAGCTAGCTTTCAGAAGTTATTTTTAATTGTAACCCACTGTAAGTCCACTTAATAACACAATTGGCCTATCATTGAGCCTCCATATTATGATTTGTCAAAATAAACACCTAGTTGAAACGCACTTGCAGCCGACAGGCTATTTTCCCGTCTTGCTGTGATTATTTGCTTTTTGAGATGCTTAAAAAATATTTTTCTTTTAGAAAAAAATACACTGAAACGAAAAATAATGGTAAATGTTGACTTTTATTTAAAAAATAATAATAAGCTGGTGTTATTTCAGTTCAAAAATTATATTACTCCGTCCATGCAGGACTGTCCAACAAGATGGGGCTCCAAACAAAAAATGGGGGACCGAGTCTTGGAGCAAATCCCCGCCATAAAACGAGTTTTGGATGATCGGCGGCATCAGCATCTCATCCCCAGCTGGCAGGACATTGCCGTTTTGGAGTCGGTGAACGCGGCGTTAAAGCCAGCGGCTGATTTTACGGATCTGCTGTCTGGCGAGAACTACGTCACGGTCTCATCAATTAAACCTGTCCTGAAACTCCTCACGGAAGATGTCTTAAAACCATCAGACAAGGACACCACTCTGACCTCAGACATCAAGCGGAAGATGTGCAGTGTTCTCGAGGAGAAGTACAGACCAGCTGCTCTACAAGCAACTTTGGCAAAGTCCTGCTTGCTGGACCCAAGATATCGGGGCAACAATTTTGATGAGTATGCGGAGGAGGAGACAAAGTGCGCGCTGATCAATGAAATGTTGGACACGGAAGACAGAGAGAGCGGTGCCAGTGCGTCAGCTGCTGACCAGCCAGAGTCCTTGGCGCAGACAGCGGTGCCACCACCCACCAAAAAAAGAACGCTCGGAGACCTGCTGAAGTCACGGACAAGCACGTCTGCAACCGTCCCGAAGAGAGCCAGAGCCGACCTGGAGCTCACTCGCTACCTGCAGGAGGAACCCATCGACTCTAATGACAACCCCCTGGCATGGTGGTGCAACAACCAGGAGAGATTTCCCTTGCTCTCCAAATTGGCACGCAAGTACATGTGTATTTGCGCAACAAGCACACCATCCGAGAGGGTTTTCAGTGTCGCTGGAAATGTTGTCACCCCTCTCAGATCCTGTCTCAAACCGCATAAGGTTAACATGCTGGTTTTCCTTGCTCGTAACAAGGACATGACCGAGTTATAAATCATCGCCCTATGTGTGTGTGTGTGTGTGTGTGTGTGTGTGTGTGTGTGTGTGTGTGTGAATGTGAAATTGTAGTGCCTGGTTTCTCTCATTTTGTATAGGCTACTTAATTAAAAAAAAAAAAAACGGGCAATTATTTTATTTATTTATTATTTATTTTATTTTATGCATTTAAACGTTCAGCCTTCTCCTGAATTTATTTTTTTAGTTCAATCAGGAGAAACAACTTGCATCTGTGCCGTTACCGCCCTTTGATCTGCATTCAATAAATAAGAAGTGTTATAAAATTGCCTCGTCTTTTTTTTAATAACCTTTTTTAAATTAAGCAAGCCCCAAGAGGCCGTGCTTTGCGGGAAAAAAATTGTGCAATAATATCGCATACCGCGATATTGCGCCCACTGTCTTCACCGCGGTGAAAATTCCTCAACCGTGACAGCCCTAGGCGTGACCCGGACTTAGCTGTACCCGTTTAGGCCTCGTTTTCAGTACTCCACCGTTGGGGTACTGAAAACGAGACGAGACGCCTGAAAGGGTCCCAGGAAATTCTTGCTACACACCCCCTCCGTTGATTGGTCGACAGAATCATGTGTGTGTGTGTGTGTGTGTGTGTGTCCAACCGACACAGAGACGCTGAGGCGGTCAACAGGTGGTCACCCTTCCCCAGCCCAGGCCAGAGTCCAATCAGACCCAGCCCAGGTGGACAGCCTCAGCAAGTCACTCATAAGATGGAATGACAGTAATTCACATTCTGAAAGACTTTCTATTTATTTATTTTCATTTCTATAAAAAAACTTTTTTAAAACCTGTCTTTTCCTGTGTTTTAGTGACATCAGAAGTGGGCGTGTCCTCCTATATGTGCTCTGGATTGATCAGTCTACCAGCCTACCCAGCGGACTGCAGGAAACGCTGCTCATCTATCCATCACACATCTAGGGGGACACGCCCACCTGTGATGAGAGAGAGAGAGCGAGAGAGGGAAAGAGAGAGAGAGAGAGAGAGGGGAGGGAGACAGAGAGAGACAGAGACAGAGACAGAGCTGCAAACTTGTCGCTTTTCGGCGACAATCGCCGTTTTCTTGGTCAATTTTTGCGAATTGCGAAAAATTATTGGATCGTTCTTATAATTGACATTTCTCTGGGCCAATCGGAATCTCAGCACTTGCTTCAGAATCTTTCTTATAATTGACATTTCTCTGGGCCAATCGGAATCTTGAAGCACACAGCGCCAACTGAGCTCGCCATTGGATGAGACGGTCGCCTGGCTACCGCGCATGCGCATCCGCATTCGCATGCATGCGGCCAAACAACACAAGAGAGCTTGCGAAACCCTCGTCCAGAGGGGTGTTCCACGAACGGAGGTTTAACAAACACTGAGTTAACGCTGAACTCTAGGTTGATTTACCCTGTGCCGACTAACCCAGAGTTTTCGGTTCCACAGCAGCGGTTATGCATTAGTTCAATCAACTCGGGGTTGGTTAACACAGGGTTGTGCGCGTCACCGCCAAACCTAAAAAGACGTGATGTATGGATCATGGAAACCCTGTTCGAAATGGCGAAACGGGACGCTTATTTCAAGGAAATGGAACTTCAGGTTCTCCTGGAGAGCTATGACGAGGAGAAGGACATTATCACAAGAAAAGGGAACGCTAAAGCCTCTGCAACCCGGAGAACCAAAGCCTGGCAGCGGATCGCTGACCGCGTAAATGCGTAAATGCGTTAGTTACACGTCAAAAGCATGATCCTTAATATTTGAGCCATGAATATATAAATATCCCAGTTAAGCATTCTTAAAGATCCTACCACATAACCCCTTTCTTCTAAAAAAATATGTACTCCGATGGCTTCCAAGCGGTCAGCGGATCAAGTATAGAAATGTATAAAAAACATAAAAACTGGTAAGCTTTTCCCACCATCGTATTGGTATAAATTTAAATAAGCCATTTTTTTAAGCCAATCGTGAATAGGCCGACAGTCGGCAGACTGGATCTGGCCCTCAAATTGTCTTGACCCCGGTGTAGGAGCTGTTAATAAACATAAATTCAGGGCGCCCTGGCATGGAGGTGGTACCTGGAGGTACCTACCTCCTCAGAGAGTCAGGGGCCATACCCCACTGGTTGAATGTAGGTTTTTGTGTTTTCTTGTATTTTAGATTTTTTTTTCCCTTCGAAGTAACGCATGCAAACCATGTGCTTGCCACAGCGCATACTATTCCAAATGTTTCTTTTTTTGGTAACGGGGTAGAAAACCTAAAAGTGACAATTCATCAACTTCACAAAATAATAATTATTTTTTGTCTCTCCAATAATAAGAGACAAAAAAAAGAATTGTGACAGTTGTAAATAAAATATTTTTTATAAGCCTTAAGGATGTTTTGACATTGATTTTTGATAAAGAGTTTTGTTAAGTCACGCTTAGAGTAGTGTCATTTGTATATTACAATAAAAAAAAAAATCCCCCCGTGACACTGTCACCTTTTTTCCTCTGAGGAGTTTGCAGGTCTGAGAGAGAGAGAGAGAGAGAGAGAGAGAGAGAGAGAGAGAGAGAGAGAGAGAGAGAGAGAGAGAGAGAGAGAGAGAGAGAATATTAGGAGCCTTTCCCCAATACTTTTATGGCCTCTTAAGTGATACTTCCCAGGCAGGGGCCGCCTGACGACTCCAAACACACACACACACACACACACACACACACACACACACACACACACACACACACACACACACACACACACACACACACACACACACACACACACACACACACACACACACACACCTGTCTCTGGACGTGGAGGAGCTGACGGGCGAGGTCACGACAGGGCCTCCGTCGTGAGGGACCGTGAAGAAGCGTGACTTCTTCAGGTCTACCTTTTCTGAGAGGGACAGCCTGTGTGGGGGGTTGGGCACACACACACACACACACACACACACACACACACACACACACACACACACACACACTTAGGCGGCTGCATTGGGTCGAGTGTCGACGTGATGAAAGTACGACGGCTGGTTCACATCGTGATGGTGGATGAAACACAGTAGCCTTTCAAAATGAACGACGCTTCGAGGGAAATGTTGGAAATGTTGCGTTAGGGGCGTTAGACGCGGCAGTTGCACGTAATTATGCACCTAAACGCAGTAACGCGCCCAACGCACAAACGCCCGGAGTTCAGAAAATTGAACTTTCAACGCTCCAACGCGTGACGCTTAGCCGCGTTAGCCAATCAGCGTGGAGCTTGACCCGACGTCACTGGCAGAGAGTAGTGAGCTTGCACAGAAGCATACGGCCGAAATCTTTCTTTGTGCATTTTACTTTTTACTGCATTTTACTTTGTGCATTTTGCATTTTACTTTCATAATGTTCGCTCGGTGAATGTGAAGGATGTTTGGTTTGATAGTTATGACGAAGAGGGAACGCTCCGTTCACTCATCTAGCTGCGTTGGCGCGTTGACGCGTTGAACCACCACACACTGATCAAGCGTCGGGTTAGGAGCGTTAGGAGCGTTATCCAACGCGAGTAACGCGGTTGGTGTGGCCGTACCTTAACTCTTCTTGCCTGGTAAAAAAAAAACATTGGGGAGAACAATTGTACTCACATTAGTATGATTGGCGTCCTGTTAATACATGATCTAGACTGCTTCGCGACCGGACCCCCTCTACCGCCCACCCCTCCACAGAAAGCCCTGTTCATACATGATCTAGACTGCCAAGCCCTCCACAGAGAGCCCAGTTCATGGACAGACGAGTCTGATCGGATTGTCCTGACGCTGAGGAACCCAGCTGGGGTTAAATAACTTCAGCTCACTTTAAAAGTTACACTTCTGGACAGAAAGAGAGGCTAATGCTTACATAGATTAATCTTGGTGAAACCGAAGCCATCCGAGTTCCGCACCATATAAAAACACCCAGGTAAGACTGGTACGGCCACACCAACCGCGTTACGAGCCTAACCTGACGCTTGATCATTGTGTGGTGGTTCAACGCTTCCAACGCGCCAACGCAGCTAGATGAGTCCATGTCCATGCAAGTGAACGGAGCGTTCCCTCTTCGTCATAACTATCAAACCAAACATCCTTCACATTCACCGAGCAAACATTATGAAAGTAAAATGCACATTTCTCGCTAAAAATGTTTCCATAAACGCATTTAATGGCGTAACCACGTTACTATTTCCACCCAGAATAAAGAAAGATGTCGGCCGTATGCTTCTGTGCAAGCTCACTACTCTCTGCCAGTGACGTCGGGTCAAGCTCCATAGGGTTGAGAGTCAGGGTTTAGAGTCAGGGACAGAGCTGGTCAGGGAGGAGTGCCTTAACACAAACCTCTTCACCTGCCTTCTGAATGGTTGGGACATTTTGCAATGATTAATTTGGGAAAATGGTTTCTTCTGCTTTCCTTTGCAAATGTATGCATTAATAATAATAATATATATAAATAATACATTTAATTTAGAGGCGCCTTTCAAGACACCCAAGGTCACCTTACAGAGCATATAGTCATCATACATTTTTTAAAAAGCAAGACATTGTGGAAAAATAAATAAATAAATAAACATAAGCAATAAGAAATAAATAAAACAAAAACAAGACAAAAAATAAATAAATAAATAAAAATAAAATAAAAATAAAAAACAAATTAAAAAAAACAATCAGAACAGTGATCAGTTAGACGTTGTGTGCGAGTTTGAACAAGTGAGTTTTGAGTTGTGACTTGAAGGTTGAAATGGTGTCTGACTGTTTTATGTGTGGGGGGAGGGAGTTCCAGAGCCTGGGTGCTGAACAGCTGAATGACCGGGCACCCATTGAAGTGAGTCGTGATGTGGGGATACATAGTAGTCCAGCAGAGGTTGAGCGGAGGGAGCGGGAGGGAGTGTATTCTTGGAGGAGGTCGCAGAGATAACTGGGGGCTAGGTTGTGGAGAGCTTTGTAGGTGAGGAGTAGGGTTTTGTATTGGATACGGTAGTGTACTGGGAGCCAGTGAAGTTGAATGAGGACAGGGGTGATGTGGTCAGATGATTTGGTGCGGGTGATGATCCGGGCGGCTGAGTTCTGAATGATCTGCAGTCTGTTGGTAAGTTTGGTGGGGAGTCCGGTGAGGAGGGCGTTGCAGTAGTCTATGCGTGATGTGACAAATGAGTGAACTAGGATTTCAGCGCTGGATTGGGTCAGTGATGGGCGGAGTCTGGCGATGTTGCGGAGGTGGAAGAATGCAGTCCGGGTGATGTTGTGAATATGGGGTGCGAATGAGAGGGTGTTGTCCTGGATGACGCCGAGGCTCTTGACTTTGGAGGAGAAGGGTACTGGGAATCCATCGATAATTATGAGTGGAGCTGGGGTGTGTTGTGATTTAGTGAGGGTGGATTTGGATCCGATGAGCAGGGCCTCGGTCTTGTTTCCATTGAGTTTCAGGAAGTTCCTGCTCAACCATCTCCGGATCTCTTCCAGGCACGTGATGAGGGAGGTGGGGGGGATGGCAGTGGTGAGTTTGGTGGAGATGTAGACCTGTGTGTCGTCAGCGTAGCAATGAAAATGGACCCCATGGTGACGGAGGAGTGTGCCCAGCGGGAGGAGGTAAGTGGTGAAGAGGAGTGGACCCAAGACTGACCCCTGGGGGACGCCCAGTGAGACATCTGAACACCCAGACTTGTGGTTGCTTAGTTGAACAAATTGTTGACGGCCGGTGAGGTAGGATGTAAACCAGGAGAGTGCAGCACCAGTGATCCCAATACCAGCTAGGCGGTCCAGGAGCAGAGGGTGGGAGATGGTGTCGAATGCTGCGCTGAGATTGAGGAGGATGAGAATGGTGAGTAATCCAGAGTCGGCTGCAAGGAGGAGGTCGTTGGTGATTTTGACTAGGGCTGTTTCAGTGCTGTGTTTTGGACGGAAGCCAGATTGGAACGGTTCGTGGAGATTTTTAGTGTCGAGGTGGGACTGTAGTTGTGCAGCAACCACCCTTTCAAGTGTTTTGGAGATGAAAGGGAGATTGGAGATGGGCCGGTAATGGTTAAGGTCAGTTGGGTCAGCACCAGGTTTTTTTAGGATGGGAGTGATGGCAGCCAGCTTGAGAGTGGGGGGTACAGTACCAGTAGTGAGGGAGGAGTTAATTATGTTGGTTATCATGGGGGAGATGGACGGAAGACATGCTTTGACAAGGGAGGTGGGAAGAGGATCGAGCTGACAGGTGGTGGTTTTGGCTTTGCGGATGAGTTCTGAAACGGTCTGTTCTGTTACTAGGGTGAAGTCAGAGAGGGAGCTGATGAGAGGTTGGCCAGAGGTGATCATCCAGGGTGGGTCATCAGAGGGGGTGCGAGATGAGGCCAGTTGTTGGTGAATGGTGTTGTGTTGATGGTATGGTATGGTGTTAATGTTCTGTCAGGTGTTTTTGTTTCTACTGTCTATTCAAATCCTACATTGACTTCTGCATGTTTGGTGCGGTTCATTAATTGTCCTTTTAACTTGGTTAATGTCAAGCTAAACTCCTGCAATACATTTAATATACATGATGAATGTTATTCGGCAATGTTCACATTATCTATTTTGTAAAAATATAAAACATCCATGTTACTACTAAATTTACATTTATTTGACAATGTACATTTAACAATGTACATTGTTAAATACATTAATCATTTTTATTAGCCCCGAATATAATTTTTGGGTAAAATAAATAAAATTACAAATATTTAAAAGTAGCCTAGTCTAGATAGTCCTTCTGGCAAGAGAATAAACAGTTTAAAAACATAACCTGTTTACCACCTCAAGTGAATGAACCTCTCCTATCCCCAGTCAGATCCGTGTGTGTACGTGTGTAAGGTCTGTCTCACTTGTATTCATTTTACTCTGAAATAACTTGAATGGAACTTTAGATGTTTGGGGATGAGCAGCACAGCAGTCAGGCAGCTATGGAAAGCTATAATAAACTGTATTTTGAGGAGTGAGGGTAGGTCTGGCAACCTGCTGGCTCCACCCCCAAGCCATATATGGACTTCCTCCCTATAGGTGGTGCTGGGGGTTAAGATGGCTAGTAAACAGACAACTGGGGAGTTGAAGTTGGAAGAGGAGCTGGAGCTAGGGAAGCTAGGGCTAGGAAAGGAGAGGCAGAGGGGCGGGGGGGGGGAGAGAGGGGGAGAGAGGGGGAGGGAGGGAGGGAGGGAGGGAGGGAGGGAGGGAGGGAGGGAGGGAGGGAGGGAGGGAGGGAGAGAACGAACCCTTTTCCCACCCTGGTTTCATTTACAAGGTAAATGAACCATTCTGTGCTTGGAACTGCTCTGTGAGTTGCGTCATTTGTCTACTCAACTTGGTAGCGTGGAAACCCCACACCCACTGGCCTGCTACAATATCTATATAGTCTGTATAGTATATAGCTCGGGACAACCACCATCCAGGTTGACCATCGGTGTGTGGAGAGAGGATGTTATACACACACAACAGTGGAGTCTCAATCAGTGTCTCTAAAGTAAGTCTGGTTTTCATGCGTCCTATCATCACTAGTCCCTTCTTTGTCCACTGGGTGGCGCTTTAGAGACTGATTCAACTTGTGCTCCAGCAGCTGCTCTGTGTGGAGAAGCTTTAAGGTAGAACCTTAACACTAACTTAACCTCTTTGTTATTCACATTATGTCTCCTCTTTGTGGTTCCAGTCTTTACTAAAGGCCTTAGCTGTTCAACCCCATAACAGCAAGTTAATGAATAACTAATATTTCTGACAATTTGACCCAGTTATAAGATCACCTGAAGTAACTGATTAACTAATATCACTGACTATTGAGCCCAGTTGTAAGATAAGTTAATGAATAATGTATATGTATGACTGTAGGAGCCAATTCCCTTGCATCGTGTGTTTGTGTGTGTTTGTTTGTTTGTTTGTTTGTTTGTGTGTGTGTGTGTGTGTGTGTGTGTGTGTGTGTGTGTGTGTGTGTGTGTGTGTGTGTGTGTGTGCATGGCCTTGTACTAACCTATTTAAATGGCATTCAAATAGGTGGCAAGAATATATATCTCAAACATTACAGGTATATCAAATGTAGATCAGTGAGGTACTCAGGGATTAAAATCAACTTGTGAATTTATTAATTCAACTGATTTAAAAAATACATAATTTGCTACATGTTTTACATGTGTAAGATGAGCCATGCATAATCAAATAAAACAAATCCCTATACCACACACACGGGTTAACATAAAGAGGTGACATGCATGAGCATAATGACCATCACTTCTACTGAGACAATCACCATGTCTTCAAACAATGGACAACAATAGCACTGTCTGTGATCGTGGAATCCATTCATACACCAGGCAGTGTTTGACTCTAACTATAGCATCAACTAGTTAACTTTGACCTATAAGTCAAGTCAGAGCTCAGGTCCAGACAGTGGTTTGTTACCAGTAGAGCTCTGGTCCAGACAGTGGTTTGTTACCAGTAGAGCTCTGGTCCAGACAGTGGTTTGTGACCAGTAGAGCTCTGGTCCAGACAGTGGTTTGTTACCAGTAGAGCTCCGGTCCAGACAGTGGTTTGTTACCAGTAGAGCTCCGGTCCAGACAGTGGTCTGTTACCAGTAGAGCTCCGGTCCAGACAGTGGTTAGTTACCAGTAGAGCTCCGGTCCAGACAGTGGTTAGTTACCAGTAGAGCTCCGGTCCAGACGGTGGTTTGTGACCAGTAGAGCTCCGGTCCAGACGGTGGTTTGTTACCAGTAGAGCTCCGGTCCAGACGGTGGTTTGTTACCAGTAGAGCTCCGGTCCAGACAGTGGTTTGTTACCAGTAGAGCTCCGGTCCAGACAGTGGTTTGTGACCAGTAGAACTCTGGTCCAGACAGTGGTCTGTTACCAGTAGAGCTCTGGTCCAGACAGTGGTCTGTTACCAGTAGAACTCTGGTCCAGACAGTGGTCTGTTACCAGTAGAGCTCTGGTCCAGACAGTGGTCAGTTACCAGTAGAGCTCTGGTCCAGACAGTGGTCTGTTACCAGTAGAGCTCTGGTCCAGACAGTGGTTAGTTACCAGTAGAGCTCTGGTCCAGACAGTGGTTTGTGACCAGTAGAGCTCTGGTCCAGACAGTGGTTTGTTACTAGTAGAGCTCTGGTCCAGACAGTGGTTTGTGACCAGTAGAGCTCTGGTCCAGACAGTGGTTTGTTACCAGTAGAGCTCTGGTCCAGACAGTGATTTGTTACCAGTAGAGCTCAGGTCCAGACAGTGGTTTGTGACCAGTAGAGCTCAGGTCCAGACAGTGGTTTGTTACCAGTAGAGCTCTGGTCCAGACAGTGGTTTGTTACCAGTAGAGCTCTGGTCCAGACAGTGGTTTGTTACCAGTAGAGCTCTGGTCCAGACAGTTGTCTGTTACCAGTAGAGCTCTGGTCCAGACAGTGGTCTGTTACCAGTAGAGCTCTGGTCCAGACAGTGGTCTGTTACCAGTAGGGCTCTGGTCCAGACAGTGGTTTGGGCAACTACAGTGGAGTACACTGTGAAATAGATGAATTAATAAATGATGTCAATTAGAGTCCAGCAACGTCAGGCACTGAACAACTTACATTTTTTTGCTGCAAAGACATTACATAAACGTTATTTTAATGGTTGCTGCTGTGACAGGTAAAGTAATTAAGTAATTAAGAATCAAACCCCAGAATGCTTCAAGCAAAACCAATGAGAATATAAGGCACAAATCAGTTACGTTTAAGCAAGGCATTTATTCTGACAAATAAAGCCTAAATAAATAAAGCCTTGTATAAATAAGCAAAGCATTGTATGAAGTCTAAAGTGCATGCAAGACAAATAATATTCTGACATTCAGCTTGTGCGTGTGGTGGGTGGTGTGTGTGTTTTGTGTTGACCAATCATTGCAAGCCAATGATTGGTCAGATTTAAAACATGTGACTCCGTTTTTCCAGCTAATATACCAGGGCTGAAGGCTGAGAGAAGAAGCCCTGGAAGCTGTCAGAGAGGAGCCATGGACACTGTCTCTGAACCAGACCCTGGACTCACTATGGAACCTGAGGACAAGTCTTTGGACCCGAGGAAGACCAGCCACAGAAGATTTGGTAGGTGACCTTTTTAGAGCATTTAAAAGAAATAAACCACTCAAAGAAATACTTGTATTAGTAATGCATAAACACATGTATTATGTTTATGTATTACTGTATAACTGTGTGTATGAATGTATTACTCTGCAACTGTATCAGAATCAGAATCAGAATCAGAAAGGATTTAATTGCCAAGAAGGGTTTTACACCAACCAGGAATTTGGCTTGGTGATTAAGGTGCATACATTAAGACAATAACAGTGAACAATGAAGAAGAGATATATATATATAACACCATAAAAACAAGCAGGAATGTGTGTACATGTCAATAATCAGGGAATAATAACAAGTATGCTGGAGACCAGAGGGGTGTTCCACGAACGGAGGTTTAACAAACACTGAGTTAACGCTGAACTCTAGGTTGATTGACCCTGTGCCGACCAACCCAGAGTTTTCGGTTCCACAGCAGCGGTTATGCATTAGTTCAATCAACTCGGGGTTGGTTAACACAGGGTTGTGCGCGTCCACGCCAAACTTAAAAAGACGTGATGTATGGATCATGGAAACCCTGATCGATATGGCGAAACGGGCCGCTTATTTCAATGAAATGGAACTCCAGGTTCTCCTTGAGAGCTATGACGAGGAGAAGGACATTATCACAAGAAAAGGGAACGCTAAAGCCTCTGGAACCCGGAGAACCAAAGCCTGGCAGCGGATCGCTGACCGCGTAAATGCGTTAGTTACACGTCAAAAGCATGATCCTTAATATTTGAGCCATGAATATATAAATATCCCAGTTAAGCATTCTTAAAGATCCTACCACATAACCCCTTTCTTCTAAAACAATATGTACTCCGATTGCTTCCAAGCGGTCAGAGGAAGCATAAAAAACATACAAACTGGTAAGCTTTTCCCACCATCGTATTGGTATAAATTTAAATAAGCCCTTTTTTTAAGCCAATGGTGAAAAGGCCGACAGTCGGCAGACTGGATCTGACCCTCAAATTGTCTTGACCCCGGTGGAGGAGCTGTTAATAAACATAAATTCAGGGCGCCCTGGCATGGAGGGGGTACCTGGAGGTACCTACCACCTCAGAGAGTCATGGGCCATACCCCACACTGGTTGAATGTAGGTTTTTGTGTTTTCTTGTATTTTAGATTTTTTTTGCCTTCGAAGTAACACATGCAAACCGTGTGCTTGCCGCAGCGCATACTATTCCAAATGTTTCTTTTTTTGGTAACTGGGTAGAAAACCTAAAAGTGACAATTCATCAACTTCACAGATCAAGATGGATCAGTGCTTGTAATGAAGCCGCCGGCTACGATCGAACATTCTCCAGTGGATGCAAGTCCGTTAGGACTATTTTATACTTTATGTTTTAAATGCGTCTCGGCATAGTACTCAGACAATATTGCTCTTTGTATGATAGGAGGCCGATACAAATCTTGGATGGGTCATCTGAAACGACTGTGATGTGCTCAGCATCTCCAGCATTATAGCCTAGATAAAACTACCATTTGAAAAAAAACGGAGGGCTACGCAAATAGTCTGGAGTGAACTGAGGCCAGGTCCTCGATTGGTAGTGTTGGCTATGTGAGGCTATTTAAATATATTAAAGATTTGCGCGAGAATCTATATCTCTCCACTCCAGCAAAAAGTCATCCAATATGCCAAGATGTCGAGCCGTGGTCTTATCAATCGCTCCCGGTGGATTGCACGTATAATTTGCGCTCTGATATCAGCAGTTCTCTCATCAAAAGGGCATGCCATTGTGAACACATGAAATCTGCGGTGAACGCCGGTTGAAATACCCAAAACCGGGTTATGTTTCAAACTTAACCTGCGCAAAACCTGGTCCGACCAGGTTTGATTCAGAGCATATGTTGCTATAGCAACTAACATACCGTGATCCTTTTGGAACGGAAAACCTAGGGTTACCGAAAACCCTGGGTTAACTTACCCGGTTATGTGATAAAACCGGCTTTGTGGAACACCCCACAGTTGTTCTGCTTAAGTGTGTTCATAATGCAACACGAGATCTACAGTACTTCTGATGTTTCTTCTAGATGGGGAGGGATTCTGCAGACCGTAGGAAGACTGTCTGGACTGTGAATGACAGCCATGCAGTATGAATATATCCCTGTGTACATAACTGTGTGTGTGTGTGTGTGTGTGTGTGTGTCCTATTCCTGAACAGCCCTAAAGTCCTGCAACATTGTCTTGCTGATATTCGGACTGCTGAGTATTCTCTTAATCTCCCTGCAGTTCAGTGAGTCTAAATCATATCATCCTGATTAAAATAAAAATAACAAGTACAATTTCTAATATTATTATTGATATTACTATTATTATTATTATTGTTATTATTAATAATAATAATAATAGTAATATCAATAATAATATTAGAATTTTTACTTCTATTGTTATTTTTATTTTTTTGTTAGTTATTTTTATTTTTTTTGCATACAAAAGTATTATTGTTATTATTGTTTTTATTATTATTATTATTAATAATAATAATAATAATAAAAACAATAATAATTCATTATTATAGTAAAATTATAATGCCATCCAGTCCCTTCCGGCTACCATTGTATGTTGTACGTCCTGGGACTTAATGTACACACTTTTGTACGCACTTAATATACATTGCACACATTCATAGTACTCAATTGTGAAGCATCTGTAGCAGCTGCAATCACTGCTATACACAGGGAATGGGGTAGCCTGGCGATTGTTAGAACTTGCACTTGGTGCTATGAACATCTTTACTGTACCGACAGCGATCTATTGTTTCACTTCTTATGACAAATGTACTTATTGTAAGTCCCTCTGATAAAAGCGTCTGCTAAATGCCCTAAATGTAAATGTAAATAATCATAATAATGGTTATTGTTATAAGAATTTGTATTAATATTAATTTGCATTAATACTAATTAATATTAAACTCATTAGGGTTTTCTATACAACCCTAATGAGGGTTTTATAGAAGTTATGAGAGTTATTAAATGAATTAGAGTTATTTCATTCAATTCATTATTTTTCAGGCTTACAGAAAAAATAAATAGAAGGACCTTTTAGGACAGGTTATAATAGTCTTAAAAGATATGCAACACAAAACTTGTAAGAGATAATTAGGATGCATACAAGAAATAGCTGATAGTAAGAAGTTACATTTAATAGCAGTTTAAAATATGAAACAATAAACTCTTACTCTGTCTGCACATCTCTAGTGTGTACGTAGCATCTTTTTCTGTGATTGCTTTCGTTGGGTTCAATTGGAGCTGGTTAAAGGTTTTTTAATTTCTTCTCTGCAAGCTCTGCCCCTGACTCGTTAATCTCCCTGGGAAATCTTTGTAGACACTGCTGTGTTATTCAATCATGTTTGAAATGGCAGGCGAGAATACTGGGTGTGAATCCCCTGGATCGCCATCTAGTGGACAGGTGTTAGGAGAGAGTGAAGGGAGTGTCTGACGCTGCATCTCTAGATCCGTGTTGTAGACGTTCACTCCTCTCCTCCTGGTTTCTTCAGGTTCAGTGATGCTCACAGAGGAGGAGGAGGAGGCCCCCAGCATCACAGAGTTCCACTCCTCTACCCACGTGTTGCCCGTGGGCCAAACGGCCCGCTACACCTGCCACACCAGCGGCACGCCGGAGCCCACAGTAGAGTGGCTCCACAACGGCAGGCCCCTGGAGAGGAACAGCACAGTCAACCAATCAGAGGCCTGGTTGGAGAGGGGCTTCCTCTTCGTCAGAGGGGTGAGGTATGGCGTGAACACGGTCTGCTGCATGGCGAGCAACAGCGCTGGCACGGCCAATTACACCGCTGAGCTGCTTGTCTTTGGCAAGTCCTGGATCCAAGGAGAGATGTTTGTTGTTCATATATTCATAACATTGTTGTTGATATATTCATAATATTGTTGTTGATATATATTTATAATATTGTTGTTGATGTATACATAGCGTTATTGTTGAGGTGTGTGTATCTATGAATGTCTACATATGTATATGTATGTATGTATTCATATCTATGTATATGTTGTGGCAACCCGCTACCCCAATGAGCCGGGTTCCACGTATGAACCACGCTTGGCAGTGAGGGTTAAAGCCTCTTTCTGCATTTATTGTATACACTTGGACAATACTGTATACTCGCGGTCTCTAGGGACTCCGTGGGCCTCTAGCCGCTCGCGGCGATTTCAAACTTCAGATAAGAAGGTGAAATCGCCGGGCGTGCCAAGCTGCGACCGAACCGGCTCGGCAGTGTAGAAAGACCTATAGCCTAGGGTTCGAGTTAGGTGGGAGCCAGTGGGAGCTGAGCTCCCACAGAGAGAGGTCCGGCTCCCATGAAAGCAGTAAACTCAAATATCTTTGGGGGTCTCGGAAAATACAGCAGCATATTATTGTAATTACCAATAAAGCAATTTTCCCTTCCACATGCAGAGTTATATTGACGTTAAGTGGGATAATAGAACGCCAGTCATTATCGGGAAAATAACCCCAGACAGGGCGAACCGGACACCGACTCGAAACGGACGTGCTTCGATAATTTATTATTTATTTTCGATGAAGAGCGGCTACTTGCCAAACGAAAAAATAACTTCAAAAGGTGTTTTTTTTTACAATTTATTTGTTACCAACTTACCATACGTAGTGTTGATCAGCCGAGAAATAGTTAGCCAAAGACGTTGACGTCGCTTAGAGCTGGCGTTGTTGTGAAGGGCCCATGCAAGTGAACGGAGCGTTCCACGGCATTGAGAATACCCGTGTCATAATAGCCCATATTTACGTCCTATATTCCCCCCGTCAAAATTCAGTACGGTCTCCCCCCACCGTCATCAACTTTTAGAGACCCCCACAGAAATGTACATTTACATTTACATTTAGCAGACGCTTTTATCCAAAGCGACTTACAATAAGTACATTTGTCATAAGAAGTGCAACCATATATCGCTGTCGGTACAGAAAGGATGTTCATAGAACCAAGTGCAAGTACAACAATCGCAAGGCTAATCAATTCCCCGTGTTACAGCTATGATAGCAGCTACTGCAGTTGCTACACAGATAAGTGCTATAGTACAATACAATACAACACAATACAATACAATACAATACAATGCAGTACAGTGTACAATGGTAGCCAGAAGGGGGAGGGTGGCTATGCAGTGTCGAGGTGGACTCTGAACAGGTGAGTCTTGAGTCCTTTTCGGAAGATAGTGAGCGACTCTGCGGTGCTGTGAGCAGCAGGGAGCTCGTTCCACCACTGAGGTCCCAGAACCGAGAAAAGTTGTGACTTTGTTGAACGGCCTTTGGTAGCTCTTAGCGATGACGGTACCAGATGTCCAGCTGAGGTAGTTGAGCGGAGGGATCGAGCTGGGGTGTGGGGCTTTAGCAATGCTGGAGGTAGGCAGGGGCAGTTCCATCGACTGCCTTGTATGCCAGTACCATCGTCTTAAATTTGATGCGAGCTACTACAGGGAGCCAGTGGAGGTCCCGTTAGAGGGGGGTCACATGGGAGAACTTCGGTAGGTTGAACACGAGGCGCGCTGCTGCATTCTGGATGCGCTGCAAAGGTTTAATCGCAGAGGCAGGGATGGAATCATAACTCGAACCCTGCCTATACCCAACTTCATCCTGCCCAACAATATGGACAGGATCCAAGCTCTCCTAATCGGGTCAGCAATAGCCGCGTTTGAATGATAATGTATGAATGGAACGTTGCATTTTTAATGTCTACAAATATTCTATACTAGAGAGCCAATCAATGCAACCTTATGCGGAATCAGATGAAGTCGGCTCTCTTGCTGCGCAAAATATATGCATAAAAAATCAGCACATTAAGATAAATGTAGTTGTCACACAAGTTATTTTGGATTTTTGTAATATGGAATTATTTCAGGGGGGGAAATGCCGTGAATAAATGTATGCACAGTGTGTTCAGGATTAGGACTGATATATATGTCGGCCTAGGCTTAATCAATTGTGTTTTAATATCTTTAGAATTCATATTATTGCAATCTATTCTTTTCGTAGGCTACTCTGCGGTTGGCCTTCATGGGGAATTATTTTAACCCCATTTTCCTGCGACATTCCTGCGTCTCACCCTGCATCATAGCCCGTTTCAGCACCATGTCAGTGGACAGGTACAATCCTACGATCATCTTGAGTGCAGCGAATGCACGTTCACGTTAAGAGGAGTTTCGGGAAACGCTCCAAAGAAACTAACGATGGTTCGAAAGATCCATCGGGAGAATGATCGTACGAGCGAAGATCAATCGTTATCGGGAAACGGGGCCCTGGTCTGCCCAAATGTCAGTCCTTGTGCTCCTTTTAAGATGGCTCCTCGGCTTTCGGCAAAGTGTCCCCCAATCTCGCTGATTGGGGTTCGGTCGGTGCTCTCCGTCGCCGGCTGGTGGGTGACGGTGGTATCGGCCATCCAGGACCAACCCTCGGGCTGGTCCAGGCCGAGGTTTAAGCCGCGGGATGCCACACTCCTCCACCCTTTGTCCAAGCCTCGGGTCGACGGAGAGTGGGTGGCGGCGGTATACGCCGTCCTCGACTACACCTCTGACCCGCCCGGGCCGAGGTTTACGGGGCGGGATGCCACAATGTACACAGAGCGTAGGAGAACAGTACTAGTGATGATGATGATGAGGATGAAGAATGGTTCAGCAGCTCATCATATCTGGTTCTCCCTCAGATGCCTGTGAACTCACACTGGACCCCAACACGGCCCACAGACGACTCTCTCTGTCTGAGGACAACAGGAAGGTGAAGTGGGTTGGAGAGGACCAGTCGTATCCGGATCACCCAGAGAGATTTGACTACTTTCTCCAGGTGTTGGGTAGAGAGGCTCTGACTGGCCGCTGTTACTGGGAGGTAGATTGGGAAGGACGTGTTCTAGAGATAGGAGTGACATACAGAGGAATCACAAGGAGAGGAGGGGGTGATGACAGCAGGTTTGGAAGGAACAACAAGTCCTGGAGTCTTCATTGTACTGATGGTGGTTACTCTGCCTGGTACAAAGGTTGGGGGACAATCCTCTCTCTCTCCCCCGCTAACTCCACCAGAGTAGGAGTGTATCTGGACCGGCCTGCTGGCTCTCTGTCCTTCTACAGAGTGTCCCCAGGTGGAGGAGGGTCCTCAGACACACTGACACACCTCCACACCTTCTGGTCCTCCTTCACTCAGGAGGACCTCCTCCCAGGGGTGGGGTTATGGGGGGGGGTATGGTGGGGGGTGGAGGGTAGCGCCTCTGTGGTCCCTAAGGGGTGGCCTCACCTTCGAAAAAAAAAAAACGGGTGCGGGGAACCACACACACACACACACACACACACACTAGACTAGTTAGAGGATGAGCATGACTCTGTCTCAGTTATAGTCTCTCTCTCTCTCTCTCTCTCTCTCTCTCTCTCTCTCTCTCTCTCTCTCTCTCTCTCTCTCTCTCTCTCTTCTTTAAAGTATAGCATGATAAACCGTGAAAAGACTTTTAAGATCTCCCATAGTTAGATAAGCACATTTATTATTTGAAATGTACATAAAATACCTATTGATGGTTAATCTTTGTATATTTTCAGACTTCACCAGTTTAAGTCTTAAGGGCTCTTATATCATCATCATATTTGTCATAATCCTGATTTACGACCTGATTTAAAGCAGATTTTATGTCTATGGGATAATGTTGCACGTTGTAAATTACTTTAAACTGAATCTTGATTTTTTGTGTTCTGTTGGGAACCAAGCGGTCGCAGAACATGTTCAGTTATTAAAGATACGTGCTCACCTGTTGATGATTTGTAAAGTCTGCTGCTTCTATTGTTTTAGTCCTCGTGTTTATTGTGTACATGTAAGGGACTATTTTTCTGTCTCATTTGTTAATGAAGCATAATTGCAATAAACAACTCATTGGATCCAACTGAATGTTCTCGTGCGTTCAGCCGATGGTTGCTCGTTTTATTATTGAATAATGCTTCCATAAGTGCCTTAAGAATAATAAGATATTAATCAGAAATTATTAATAGAACAAGAAATGTTTTTCTTGTCTCCCCCTCCCTCCCCCCCTTCTCCCTCCCCCCCCTTCTCTCCCCCCCCTCGTCTCCCTCTCCTCCCCGTGTCACTCTTCTCCCCGTCTCACCCTCCCTCCCCTCCATCTCACTCTCCTCCCTCTCCCCCCCGGTCTCCCTCTTCTCCCCCCCTCTCCCTCTCTCCTCCCCCCGGTCTCTCTCTCTCCCCCCCTCTCCCTCTCTCCCCCCCCGGTCTCCCTCTTCTCCCCCCCTCTCCCCCCCCGGTCTCTCTCTCTCCCCCCCCGTCTCCCTCTCTACCCCCCCCCCCTCCCCCCTCCCCCCCGTGTCCCCCTCTCTCCCTCCAGCTTAAGATTGGAGGACTATGATATCATTATTTATGTCATAATCCAGATTTTTATATTTTATTCATAATAACCAAGAGGCGGTTAATCCACCTCGGTGCAGTTCACCTTCTGGCCAACAGGGTTAGGGTGAAGGAGTCACAGGTGTGTGTGTGTGTGTGTGTGTGTGTGTGTGTGTGTGTGTGTGTGTGTGTGTTGTGGCAACCCGGCTTGGTGAGTGAGCTGCCTCCTTCCAATAAGCACACGAACTGGAGCTTACTTAGGGCCAAAATGGCACTTTTATTCAATAATAAATCATTTATCTACCAAAGCAAACAAAACTCAGCTTGGGAGGAATCGACAGTCTTGTTCCTCCGGGTGGAATCACATCGCCCACGAGACTGGTGTCTCCGCACACGCGAACCAGGAGAGCCCAGTCTCGTGGGTGATGCTTTGAGTGCGGCCAGCTCGGCCACATCGCTTGCTACTGCCCGGGGGACGGGACGTATCGATGCCGTTGGCTTCAGCGGACCCGGCGGCGGGCCATACGTGTATGCTGGCGACCTGCTGGGCGCAGGGGACATCCGGTAGTCCGAAAACCGGCGCGGGTGATGAACCGGGACACACAGGCCCTCCTGGACACCGGCAGAGTGGTTACACTACTTCGCCCCGCTTGGCGGGTGGGAAGGCAGGGGAACCTATGGAGGTGGCCTGCGTACACGGGGACACCCGGACGTACCCAACGTGCTACGTGGTCGTCCGGACCCCGCACAGAGTGTTCACGATCCGGGTGGGGATCGTTCCCCACCTACCGGTACCATTGTTGATCGGGAGGGACTGCCCGATTTTTCACCAGCTGTGGGACCCGACGCGGGAGATCTGGAGCCGGAGAGGCCCTCCCCGCAGAGGGACGCGGGAGGTTCGGCAGGCCTACAGGGCCACCCGGCTCCCATCGTCCCCAGGAGAGCTGACGGCAGAGGACGAGGGGTCTGAGGGGAACGGACCTTCCCCACCGGGGACCCCGGGGCACACGAGGGGAGGACCCATCCGGAGCGAGACACCGGAACCTACCCCCGACACCCCGGAGACCCTCACAGCCTCCGAGCAGCCAGACCCACCGGGAGACCCGGAGAGCTCCCCCCTCACTGAGTTCTCGGACTTCTTACCAGAGGGGGGGGAAGGCTCGTCCAGACCCGGCCAGTTCGCCACCGCCCTGCTCCAGGATGAGGCCCTCGAGCACGCTTGGAGCCACGTCCTGGTTCACGACAGGCAAGCCCGAGACTCGGTGAGTCACACACCACATCCGCACTTCAGCACCAGGGGGGGTCTGTTGTATCGAGTAGCCTCCGGGGAGGGGGGAGTGAGGGAACAGCTAGTGGTGCCCCGTCCCTACGTCAGTAAGGTGCTTTTCATGGCCCACACCTCCTGGGGGCCCACCTGGGCATGGACAAGACCCGGGAGCGGGTCCTAGCCAGGTGCTATTGGCCGGGCGTTAAGACCAGCCGGGGCCACCGCTATATCCTGGTGCTAGTCGACTACGCCACCCGGTACCCCGAGGCCCTTCCCCTGCGTGTCGCCACCGCCAAGGCAGTCGCCCGTGAGCTTATGCTCCTCTTCAGCCGGGTAGGGATAGCAAAGGAGGTGCTCACTGATCAGGGGTCATGTTTCATGTCACGGGTGATGAAGGAGGTCCTCAGGCTCCTGCAGGTGAAGCAGCTCCGGACCTCGGTTTACCACCCCCAGACGGACGGCCTGGTTGAGCGTTTCAACAAGACCCTAAAGCAGATGCTCAAGAAGGTCATGCAAGACGACGGGAAGAACTGGGACCAACTACTACCCCACGTACTGTTCGCGGTACGGGAGGTCCCCCAGGCGTCCACCGGCTTCTCCCCCTTCGAGCTGAAACCTCTGCCTGAACGGGCCCGAGGCACAGTGAAGGACGGGGTTTACCACCCCCACCCACCAGCCGGCGACGGAGAGCGCCTGGACCTCCCCCCCAATCAGTGGGATGGGGGACACCTGGCGGCTGGAAGGAGGAAGGCCCGGAGCCACTATAAGAGAGGCTACGAACCAGCAGCACGGGAGAGGCAGAGATACGCATGGACTGCAGAAGCTGGAGGCTCGCGGAGACCCTAGCGCGCCCATATCCTGTCTTTGATCATTGAATAAACGCCGAAGTCGGCCTAACTAACCGTTGCCACGCGTTGTCACTCTGAAACCCGGCTCATTCGCCAAGCCGGATACCACTTATGGTGGAGAATGCAGGTGTGTATAGAATATGTTATGTATGGGTGTGTGTGTCTGACTGTGTATTTCTGTGTGTGTGTGTTTGTAACTGTGTCTGTGTGTGTGTGCGTGTGTGTCTGTTAGGGCTGTCAATCCTCCCCTCAAATCATATTCGAATTTCTAATGCTTCTTATGTTGAATATTCGAATAATATTCGAATATTTTTTTTTAAATTATTTTATTATATCATTATATACACCGATACCATCTTATTATTAGGCCTACGTCCCGCGTCCACTAGAGGGCGCGTCAACCAAATCTGTTATGTAACATTTGCAACAAGTTTTACCAAATCAATACAAAACTTGTATAAATAGGTAAGATATAACGCCAGAAATATTCAAGCAATGATGTTTAATGAAGAAGCTGATGTTCAATCATTCAAATACACACACACACTGCTATTTTACGATGTTATTCTTGGCTGTTTTGACCGTGGCTCTTCCTCAGCCGCTAACTGTTCTGCGTACTCCGAGTAATGCACTGAATGGAGGTGTGCGCTCATGTTGCTCGTAGTCGAGTGGTACTTTAACGACTTGCAGCATAATTTGCAAATTACGGTTTCTCTGGATGTAATCTTCCCGTTTCTCGATGGAAATCCGAAAGTTATGCTTTCCATCTCTGTGTCTGCTCGCGCACTGCTTCCCACCATCTTGTAAGCATACAATGCCGAACGTCACGACGCACGACGTTGACTTTGATTTGCGTCGTTGCTAGGCAAAAGTTAAATGTAATTCTTGACTTGTGCGGCAGTCCTTGATTATGCGGCACTTGTCAATAAAATTTGCTATAAAAAAAAAAAAAAAAAAAGTTCGAACGTTAGTTGCCGCACTCGAATGTTCTCCTTTTTTAAAAATTCGAATTATATTCGAATAGCGAAGTTCGTTTTGACAGCCCTAGTGTCTGTCTTTCTGTGTGTGTGTGTGTGTGTGTGTGACTGTGTCGGCGTGTGTGTATATATTATGTTATGTATGGGTGTATGTGTCTGACAGTGTGTGTGTGTGTGGGGGTGGGGGTGGGGGTGGGTGGGTGGGTGGGGGTGTGTGTGGCTGCCACTCGAAATACGGCAATGTGTTGCTCTGGCAACACCGGCAGTAAGAGTGCAATTGTCATTTGATTTCTAACTGTTATTTTATTATGTTTCTTTTATTACGTTATATAAGTTAATGATGAAAACTAAATGCAGTGTAGTTCATGGTTCTGCTGTTAAAATTGAAATGCCGAAAGCAAAATGGATGGAGAGGTCACTTCCTGGTCAAAGTCAAACGTTAACTGGAAATAGTCTGTGAGGAGAGAGGGAGAGAGAGGGGGCCTGCCCGTAATTCCGACACCTCATTGTTCCGACGTCTCAATGGTCCGAAATATTTCCCATTAGATCGACATGCCACTATGCCGACGGTTCAATGTTCCGAAAACGGAACCCATTGGTCCGAAGGTCCATTTGTCCGACTTTTCAAAAGGGAGGCGCATTAGGCCGATGGTTCAATATGCCGAATAGGCCTACTACATATAAAGAGTTTTATACCTCGCTCGCGCTCTCTCTCCAAAATACAACATAGGCCTACATATCACGTTCACGATGAATATTGGAGAGCAAAGTGACAACGCTTCACTTCATTTCGACACGGTGTTTCAGCCTCATGGACAGAGAGCATAGGTCTAATTCTCAACACGGGCACGAACACACACACACACACGCCGACACACACACGCACACGCACACACACACACTTGACTAAGTACACGGTATGAGGTATAAGTTTGACTAAATCAATACCAGCAATACCAATGATTTAGGCTAAAAGCCCACTGTAAACACAGTAAACAACACATATAGGCCCACACACAGCTACTAAAGATAACATTTTTATTTGTTTTTCACTCACCGTTTGACTTCTTTACGGGAAAAGTATTAGTCCTTGTATAACGTGCACTTCATAAATTCACCTCTTGTGCAGTAGGGCCGAGCTCTTCGAGTGGCCAACGACGTGCGTCGCGACCTAGGTCGCATTAGTCGCGACGTAGGTCGCATTGGTCGCTGTGTTGGTCGCTCGTCTGGCTGCCGTTTTCTCGTCTGGCTCGGTCGCTCAAAGTCTATGGGCGGTCCTTAATCAGTTAATTTGCATGTTATTAACGGGTTTTTTGCGACAGTTGAAGTACCAGAAAGCCATGCTCTCTGGCGAAAGCTACCTACAGCTCTTTATTGCTAATATTGTTTTAATATTTTTATATTGAAGTACAGTTTAAAATGATGAAATTGTTGGTCTATCAGTATCAATAAAATACATAAGTTGTAATTTGGGGCGTATTCAAATAATTTATTTAATTGTATTTTATATCTTATATAGCCTATATATTTGTTTTGTTAAATGTCATTGAGCCTAATAAGGTATATTATGCACAAAGTTCTTTGTTATAGAGCGATAGGCTATACTTTAATATAAGAGGAATAGTTTGAAATCAATGCTAGAGTGGCGCAAGCTGTGGTACAAGTGGTAGTGACGCTAATTTATTGATCCTGAAGGCCGGTGTTCTATTCTCTCCACGGACTGATTCATTTTTGCTCTTTTAGTCAAACTTATTGACGCAATCGGCCTCTTTCATTTAACATTTTTGTATGATTTAGTACGATGGTATGGTATGATAATTATATGACGGGCTGCGACGCTGGCTGGTATCGGCTGGCTAGCTGCGACGACAGGCCAGCCGCGCTGGCTGCCACTGTCCGCGCTGGCTGCCACTGTCCGCGCTGGCTGCCACTGTCCGCGCTGGCTGCCACTGGCCGCGCTGTCTGCCACTTGCCGGCCGTGCTGGCTGCCACTTGCCGGCCGTGCTGGCTGCCACTTGCCGGCCGCGCTGGCTGCCACTGGCTCTGGCAGGCTGACCGACTAGGTCGCGACCATAAAAGCGTCGCAACCCTTTTGGCGGCAAATAGGTCGCAACCAACCAGAGGTATGGCTGAATGAGCGACCTGTGGCAGCCAGCCATTGTCACCATGGCTGCTACCACAACCAAAAGCCTATGTTATCAGTTAACATCTCATTGAACAGAATAAATATGGGCTACGTGCGTCAGTGTAATAAAAACGTACATGCAATAATATATAGCCTAGCTTAGATATTGATAGACCAATATGCCTTTTTATAATATAAAAATAAATAGGCCTTTTGGTCTATCCATCTATAATTAATTTTAAATTAACTTTGTAATACAGTGATGCGTATGAATTTGTATTGATTATATTGTATAGCCTTTTCTTTTATAAATGTCAAAGACTAATAAAATATCCTATGAAGCAAATTATAGTGTAATATAGTTCTATAAAACGTGCCTATCATAGAAGTCACAGTGGTGTACCTGTTGATAAGTGTAACGATGTTCATCATGTTAGCCACAGTGGTGTAAGTGGTAGCGATGCTAGGTTAGTAATCAAGGGGATGTGGGTATGAATTTATTCACAGTCAGATAGATTTTTGCTCTTTTAGTCAAACTTATTGACGCAATCGGCCTCTTTCATTTTAACATTTTAGCAGGATTTAGTACAATGTTATGATAATTATACGACGTAATGACGGGCTGCGACGCTGGCTGGGTCGGTTGGCTGGCTGCGACGACAGGCCAGCCGCTGGCTGCCGCTGGCAACTGCCGCTGGCAACTGCCGCTGGTCGCTGGCACTAGCTCTGGCAGGCTGACCGACCAGGTCGCGACCATAAAAGCGTCGCGACCCTTTTGGCGTCAAATAGGTCGCAACCAACCAGAGGTACGGCTGAATGAGCGACCTGTGGCAGCCAGCCATAGCCAGCGTCAATAAGTTTGACTAAAAGAGCAAAAATCTATCTGATTGTGAATAAATTCGAACCCACGTACCCTTGATTACTAACCTAGCATCGCTACCACTTACACCACTGTGGCTAACAAGGGAAACATTGTTACACTTATAATCAATGACACCACTGTGGCTTTTATGATAGACACGTTACACTTTTTATAGAACTATATTACACTATAATTTGCTTCATGGGATATTTCATTAGTCTTTGACATTTAAAAAAGAAAAGGCTATAGGCTACAATATAATCAATACAAATTCATACGCATCACTGTATTACAAAGTTAATTTAAAATTAATTATAGATGGATAGACCAAAAGGCCTATTTATTTTTATATTATAAAAAGGCATATTGGTCTATCAATATCTAAGCTTTATATTATTGCATGTACGTTTTTATTACACTGACGCACGTAGCCTATATTTATTCTGTTCAATGGGATGTTAACTGATAACATAGGCTTTTGGTTGTGGTAGCAGCCATGGTGACAATGGCTGGCTGCCACAGGTCGCTCATTCAGCCATACCTCTGGTTGGTTGCGACCTATTTGCGGCCAAAAGGGTCGCGACGCTTTTATGGTCGCGACCTAGTCGGTCAGCCTGCCAGAGCCAGTGGCAGCCAGCGCGGCCAGTGGCAGCCAGCGGCAGCCAGCGCGGCCAGCGGCAGCCAGCGCGGCCAGTGGCAGCCAGCGCGGCTGGCCTGTCGTCGCAGCTAGCCAGCCGATACCAGCCAGGCGTTGCTGCCCGTCATTACGTCGTATGATTATCATACCATCGTACTAAATCATACAAAAATGTTCAAATGAAAGAGACCGATTACGATTACGAGTTTGAGTAAAATGGCAAATATATACCTGATCGTGATGAGTATCGAACAGCCATTGTGATGATTACCAACCTAGGGCCACTACCACTTGTACCACTGTGCCATTGACGTTTTGTCGTTGTACTTTTATTAAACTATATAACTCTATAACGAAGAACTTTGTACCTATACTTTATCAGGCTTAATGATATTTAACAAAACAAATAGGCTATGTATAATTTCGAAAATACATTATTTCAATATGCCCCAAATTACAACTAATATATCACTCTATAACGAAGTGCTTTGTGCATAATATACCTTATTAGGCTTAATGACATTTAACAAAACAAATATATAGGCTATATATAAGATATAAAATTCATTATTTGACTGATAGACTGATAGACCAACGATTTTATCATTTTAAACTGTACTTCAATATAGAAATATTAAAACAATATTAGCAATAAAGAGCTGTAGGTAGCTTTCGCCCTTTCTGGTACTTCAACTGTCGCAAAAAACCCGTAAATAACATGCAAATTAACTGATTAAGGACCGCCCATAGACTTTGAGCGACCGAGCCAGCCAGCGACCAAAACGGCAGCCAGACGAGAAAACGGCAGCCAGACGTGCGACCAACACAGCGACCAAAGCGTCCTACGTCGCGACCAATGCGACCTACGTCGCGACCAATGCGACCTACGTCGCGACCAATGCGACCTAGGTCGCGACGCCAGCGTTGGCCACTCAGAGAGCTCGGCCCTGCTCCTCTTGTGACCGTTCAAGCCCACAGCAACAGTCTGGCTTGGTGAAGTGCACTGCTGGAACTTAGCCTATCGTCTTTTATTTTTCATAATCACACATGTGGAATTGCGCCTTGGCCTATTCGGCATATTGAACCGTCTGCCTAATGCGCCTCCTTTTTGAAAAGTCGACAAACTGACCTTCGGACCAATGGGTTCCGTTTTCGGAACATTGAACCGTCGGCATAGTGGCATGTCGATCTAATGGGAAATATTTCGGACCATTGAGACGTCGGAACAATGAGGCGTCGGAATTACGGCATGGCACCAGAGAGAGAGGGAGAGAGAGAGAGTCGGAGACAAGAGAGGACTGTCTTCTACTGGCTAAGCAGGCGTACATGGTAATATTGTACCTTTGTACCCATGTATTAGCAGTAGCGTGCGGTGGTGTTTCAGTCAGGGCCAGCAATAATAACACACACCCCCCCCCCCCTGCAAAAAAAAAAATAATTACTGTTGCCTATGCTGATACAGCCAACGAGCCAACGCAGCAGCCGCACATTATGTCCTACACACATACAGTACAATACGATATAAGGCCACTATTATGCACCAGTGATTAATTTAATCCACACCAACAGGACAGCTGACCAACAACTAGTACAACACATCAAGACACCACTGCGCAGCATCGCCTTCAGATCATCTTCCAGTGTTTCCCGCACGGAGACTGTGACGTGGGGGGCGGGGCTGTCTCTGTGCGTGTGCGTGTGTGTGTGTGAGCTGTGCGGAGATGAATGAATGAATGGCCTTGGCCGAACCGAAAGCTGACGCCACGATTGTTGTGGGACAACACTTTACAATCAAAAACAGCACCAAATCTAATCCAGAGAAGGTAAAAAAATATAAAAATAAACTAGCACTCACCCATCATTTGTAGATGAAATCCATCCTGCGATCCTTTCTGATAAATCGCTCTATGACGTCCTCGTGCAGTTGTCCATGCTGCTTGAGATGAAGGAGTAGCTCCTTCTCTATGGAGACAGATGCCAGCGCAGAGAGTCGCGTTTGTCCAGTTGTAGTCCGTGCATATGTTTTGATGCGTTTGAGAGCGGAAAAAGAGCGCTCAACTGAGGCCGTGGACACTGGTATTGTTAAGATCAAGCATGTGAGGGTGTGTAGTTGTGACATACTGACTGCAAGCCCCGTGGTCATCAGAAAAGTCAGCAGATCAGTTGGGCTCTTCCCCTGGAAGTTTGTCATGCAGTACATCACACGGAGCTCAGCTCTGAGTACGGAGAGAACTGCATGTCCAGGGTCTTACTTTGAAGGATCCCAAAGAGAACATCAGCAAAGTCAAAAATGCCAACAAAAGCAAAAAGAAAAAAGAAAAACTCAAATGACTTCACGTGTGATAAGTGTCCTGATGCGCAATGCACTGTTTCACGATCAAAATCCTCAGCGTGGTCCAGTATGTGCTGGAACAGCTGGACCAGATCTGCTCTTTTCTCATGCACTGTGCACACCAGCCTCGAATTGAAGTTCCACCTGATGTTAGACACTCGTGGGAGCCTTCTTGCGCAAAAATCATCCAGCAACTTTGTCCGTTTGGGAGAACGTGTAAAAAATGCCGACAATCCCCCCAGATTTGCGAAAAAGATCTTGCAGTCTTTTGATTTTTGAAGCACCCTGTGACATCACAAGGTTTAAGGTGTGTGCGTAGCAGTGCACAAAAAGAGACTGCGGGACGGTTTTTTTTATGAGTGCCTGCACTCCGTTGAGCCCTGATGCCATGACCGCGGCACCATCATAGCACTGAGCTACTAACTTTGTTTTGCAGTCATAGCTTTCCAAAACTTCAATGATCAAAAGAGCTAGATCACTGGCTCGTTTTTTAGTTGTAACGTCTTCAAACTTTAAAAATCTCTCTTTCACTCCCTTGTCCTCTGTAACGTACCTCAGTACATATGACAGCTGAGCCATGTTGCTGAGGTCCGATGTTTCATCAACCATAATGGCCACAAATCTGGCCTGGCCGATCTCTTTCTTGATGGCATCATCCAACACCTCGGCAACGGCATTTATGAGGTCATTTTGAATCCTCCCCGATGTCCCAGAAAAAACTGTGGCTGTTGCAAGATGCTGTCGCAGCTCAGCATCATAATTTGACAGCAAAGTTAGTAATTCCATGTAATTACCTTGATTAAGAGACTCGCTTCTCTCATCGTGCCCTCTGAATGATAACTCTTGCTGCCCCAAGAAGATAGCGCAGTCGATCAGGCGTTTCAGTATGTCACGATTTTTTTTCACCCTTTCATTGTGCAGGCTTGTTTCCCTCCTCCGTTGCTCGTCAAGCTGCAAATCAACCCTGACCTCACCAAACGTTTTCAAATGGACCACATTTATAATGTGACGCTCCGATATTTGATGTTTGATAGCTGCCATGGTGAAGCTGTTCAGGCTGCTAAACCCGTTGCTGTTCCATGTTCCGGAGCCTGTACAAAAAAGTAAGCATGGCCAGCAGAACAGCTTGTTTAGCTCTGTGCTAGCTGTCAGCCAGTCGTACCGATCGTAATTGCCCTCTTTAAAATGCCGCACAAATCCTTTGTTGGTCTTTGTTAGTCCTTCCATTTTTGGTGTCGGCCTTCCTTTAGTCACAATTTCCAATTTTTCGGTAAACGGGCGCCTTGAAAAAGGCACCCGAAGCAGGTCCGCAGTCGTATCCGATCTTCCCGCCATCATCTTTCCAGAACAGCCGATAATAGTACGTCATCACGCACCTGTCCATGGGCCAATCAGTGAAGCTCATTTGAATGACAACGCCAAGACCAGCGCTAGAAATTCCGCTGGTCCTAGGGCGTTCTGTCAATAACACATCAAAATCTGATTGGCTGATGATACTGGTCAATCAACATTTTAACCCAATAGCAGCGTCCAGCTTTTATCAAAGGCTAGCAATACAGCTGCTGCTGGCCCCAGCCGAGGAACAGAGCTGTGATGCGTTTACAGGACATAGGAGAGCGCCGCAAAATATAACCATTCGTTTTCTGGATAGAGTTGCATACTTAACAAGTAATTGACTCCAGACACATTTCAAAATCACTTTTTGATTATGAAAAAAAACAATTATTTTAATTTTTGACAGGGCTAGCAGTGCTGGCCCTGCTAGCCCTGACCGCACACCACTGTGTATTAGAAACCAATATGTGAAAATAATGTACGTTAAATGTGTTTTATTTTGCTGCAGTTTTCACGGTGCTCTGTAACTTTGGAGAGAATAAAGTGGTTGTGGCCATCAGTAAGAGGCGTACATTGTTTTTAACCAGGGTAGATACAGTGAAAACGTGTCCAAATCCATCAAGAGGCTTCACAAGTGCAACGCTGCTTCAAATCCCAGCAAAGAGGAGCGGTGGTAGGGATGTAACGATATACCGTAAAACGGTATATTTATGAAAAGGCCAAGAATGTCAACCGTGCGTTTTTTCATGTAATACCGTGTCGCGGTATAGCCGCGAGATTGCATGGTAAATGCGCACTGTCATTTGTGGGGAGTCTGGTGAGCGACATTGTCATTAAAACGTTGCACTCAACTTAACACGGAATGCTCAGGCAGCCCACACCACACATAATTATAAAGCATTGAAACACCACTGAAATATGACGCCTAACTTGAAAATCAACGGTCCCCTCTCACGTGGACCTTTGTTTGTAAACACTAACCAGCTCAGTGTTGCACTGTCCGTTACAACAACATTATGCAAACAGCAGCCAAGAAGAGAAAACGCTAGCAGAGATAAAAAGACAAAGAAAAGCGATTGAAACTAGCTTACCTGTTGGAGGAGAGAAAAAGTGAAAAAAAGCGATTGAAACTAGCTTACCTGTTGGTGCAGAAAGTGGTTCATCACGGGTCAGTAATTATGAATCCAGGCGAACAAGAAATTGCAGAAGGAAAGGACGCATCACCGCTATTTAGGCCACCAAAACGGACCAGGTCGGCAGTGTGGGAATTTTTCGGCTATCTAAAGGATGAAGACGGCAAAGTTCTTAGACTTCCAAGTAGATGGAATGCCGACTTGCAAACGCTGCAAGAGAAAAGTGCCTTGCAAAGCGGCAAACACGTCCAACATGGCACATCATACATACACATCATACATACATCATACTCACTTGTTCAAACTCGCACACAACGTCTAACTGATCACTGTTTTGATTTTTTTTTTTTTTGATTTTTTTTTTTTTTATTTATTTCTTATTGCTTATGTTTATTTATTTATTTATTTTTTTTTTCCACAATGTCTTGCTTTTTAAAAAATGTATGATGACTATATGCTCTGTAAGGTGACCTTGGGTGTCTTGAAAGGCGCCTCTAAATTAAATGTATTATTATTATTATTATTATCATCTCCGTGAGAAACTTCCACAAGACCATGCCAAAATCATCAAATCCACCGTAAGGTTGGCGAACATACGTGACAGATGATATAAATATGTCCAATGATCCTTAATATTTTCACCATAACTTTACGTTAGCTTGTGTACTACCGGCATTTTGCACACAAGTATGGAATCATTACTAGGTCACACCAGAGAATGTCTAATATGAGGAGAATGGGCACTCGCGGGTTAGTTCCGGTTTTCTGGACTGGTTGCAGTAATAATCTCTGACCACGCGGGGCGCTCGTAGGCGAGTCCAGAATGAATGGGAGCCAACAGGGTTCTATCCTCAGAATCCACTTTTCTCACGATGTAATTTTTTGTCAAGTCATTTGAAAGTTGCTATCAAAAGGTGGGGCTAAGATAATAAACTCAGCTGAATATTGCATTTTTTAAGGTCACGTATCTGTTCTAAAAAGGCGTTAAAAACATGCGATGACGTCACACATTGTCATACTGTCAGAGGTATTGCTTTACGGCAGTTTCTAAAGCACTTCCCTTTTCCCGCAACGATAACACCAGCTGTTGGAGGTAAGGCTTTTTTTTGCTTAATACCCTAGTTACAGAGTTTTAGTGAGCTAATGTAAAAAAAAGAAATGCGCGAATGTTTTACATATGTATGTTACTTAGAGTGTTTTTTCTAATCCTCACTAGTGCCGATGATAAAGCTTTTTTTTTTTTAACGATTATGAGCCATTTCTTTCTCCTAAAATAGAAACCTGGATTAGAATCATAATTTTAAGACTGCATCAATTTAGTTTACATCAGTAAACAATCTGCTAGAGAGCAGTGTTCTGTTGTACTCCTCATGCCTCTTCCTTTCTTGATCTGTACAGTTGGACCTTGATGCTGTGACAACGGACAAGTCTTCTTCCTGTGTCCTTTTCCCCTGCCTCTGTTCAGTATGTTCAGTGTTGTTAAATCATTTCTCTTTTTTTTTTATTAGTTACTGTTCTTATTGTGTTCTTGTTAGTGTGATGTTTGAATAAACTTGCCTGTTGCAATGTTGCTATAATGTTTGTATAATTACTAGAGCTGTCAGTTAAACGCGTTATTAACGACGTTAACGCAAACCAAATTTAACGGCGTTAATTTTTTTATCGCGCGATTAACGCAATTATTTTATAAAAAAAAAAAAAAAAACTTTTTTTTTTTTCTTTGGCTCAAAACAAAGAAGCAGTAGCCTGACTGCTATGTTCAAATGACATTTGTTCAAAGCAGTCGTTTAATTGCACTATAGGCTCTTTTTTTGTATCGTCCTGTTTTGATCAGTGTATATGCCAATGTTGTTATCAATAAAAAATCATTTGCACAAGGCAAGCCGATGCACATCACCATGTTGATAAGAGAATTAAAATGAGAAGAATTATGGGACAAAAAAATCAAGGGATATTTAGCATAGAAAAAGAATTTGCGATTAATCGCGATTAATTAGAGTTAACTATGACATTAATGCGATTAATCACGATTAAATATTTTAATCGCTTGACAGCTCTAATAATTACTGTTATATAACTGTTACTGTTTCAATGTGACCCAGACCATATTTCTCATTCAACAAACATGTGTAGCTTATAATGTGTTGCAGGGCAGAGCAATTATATTCAATGGCTTAAAACAAACCCATCTGTAAAGATCAGTGAATGCATAGAAATCAATGACAAGTGGTGTAGATGGTTTTCCCTCTGTGCAAGGTCATTAGCCCAAGTCCTACAAAAAAATAACGACTGTAATAGCAGATGTTGAAGTTGTTAAATCGTTAACTAACCATTTGTATGGAACAATCGGTTAAGGTAAGTTAAGTGCTTGAGTCTCGACATTTTAGAGAATGTCTAGCGCGGAACTTGAATAAGCCATGTGCGATATTACCCGGGTTCCAGCGCAACTTTCCTTACCAGGTGAAGCCTCAGGTAGACTAGAACCATTCATACAGGAGCAAGCAAGAACGTTACCTTTTTCTGTCCTTGGGAAACGAAAAGACGGACAATCCGTTTCCACTGTTAGTGCAGTTTATCATTGCACATTTACGAGGCATTTCTTTTTTAAACTATCTTTATTTTCGAAAAATAGACAATGACAGATGAAATGATATTGAGCAGGACATTGACTGTATTATTTAAGGTGGTCATACCGTACCTACCATGTATATAACACATTGAACATTGAAAACAAGAAATGGAAGAAATTCCATTTATGCCCATGTACTTTCACCATACATACTATCTAAAAAATAAAAGGACCTGCAGGAAAATATAAATACAGTACTCAAAAATTGAGTTAGACGGAAAGTCGAAGTTAACACGTTTCTGATTGCTCTTCAGCTTCGGATGCCGTCAAGAGGGGTCTCTGGTCGTAATCAGTCGCAAGTCCGTCCCTGACCAATCAGCATTCATTAGCAGAATGCTAGCGTGTATGGCTAACAACGGTCCAAACTGTAAGAAATCGAAAGGACATAAGTACTCACTCATTTGACTTTTGAACCATAATCTATATTGAACTCAACGACAAGCAGGTGAAAGAGGCATAATTAGCCGTCTAGCCCCATAGACTCCCATTCAATCTGGACTCGTCCGCGATCACCCCCAGTGGATGTCTCATGGAACTGCAACCAAAATCGGTACAATGGGGCGTATAGGGAGTGCCCAGGCTCTTCGTAGACGGGCTCTGGTCACACTTAGGTGACGTTGCCCACATCCGATGGTGAGAGGGAGGGAGGGAGGGGTGAGAAGAGTGCACTGTAAAAACATACATTTTGAGACAGATTTTTTTAAATAGTAATTTATAAATAAAAATATCGTTATCCTTTTTTTATTTCATTAAGTCAGAATGTATTAAGATAAAAACTGAAAATAAAAATAGATTTGATAGTCCTTCAAGTGTGCCATCAAGCAACCAGCCTAATATAAAATAATCCTTTGCCAAGGGAGCATAATATGTTCCCAAATCAAAAGAGGCAAAGGAATTAGATGAAGCAGTGGCATTTTTTATTGCAAAGGACATGATGCCTTTCCAAGTGGTTGAAAGCCTGGATTTAAGCATTTGACGCAGAAGACGGACCCACGCTACAAGCTGCCATCTCGGGTTTACTTTTCGGATTCAGAGATTCCCCAGAGGTTTGAAAAGGTGTGTGCGACTGTTCAGAAAAAGGTGTCTGAGGGAGACCTGTGGACGAGCAGAACCCTACATCAGTTTAACCATCCACTACATCTCCCCGGATTGGAAGCTGATGTCCCACTGCTTGGAAACAATGTATTTCCTGGAAGACCACACCCACGCCCACATTTTAGAAATGATCGACAGTATTCTCCAGGCTTGGAAAATACCAAAAGAGAAGATTGTCTGTTTCACAACAGATAATGCCTCCAACATGAGGAAGGCATTTGAAGATGACCAACATCCTTGGGTGTGGTTTGGGCGTTTTGGGAACAATCTAAATTTAGCCATCTCAAAAAAATATATATATATCGTATCGTATCGTATCGTACTAAAAATGTCATATCGCTACATCCCTAAGCGGCGCTGTCTACATCCTGTAAAGGGCTACGAGCTACCGGCTAGGAGCTACGAGGAGCGGCGGTGACTACATCCTGCAACAAGCTACCGGCTAGGAGCTACAACGAGCGCCGGTGACTACATCCTGCAACAAGCTACCAGCTAGGAGCTACAACGAGCGCCGGTGCTTTCATCCTGCAACAAGCTACCGGCTAGGAGCTACAACGAGCGCCGGTGCTTTCATCCTGCAACAAGCTACCGGCTAGGAGCTACAACGAGCGGCGGAGCTTTCATCCTGCAGCCAGCTTGCCTTACGTTCTGCAGCAAGCTACAGGTCTATGTGGACACTCCGTGGAGCAGCTTCAGGCTACAACGTGATCTACAGGTCAGACTGTGCAATTATTATGCCTCAGGAAGTTGATGGATAGAATGTTACTGTTTTAATCATAAGAAATAAGACATTAAAAGAGATTCTGAAAAAAAAAACGTATTGGATAACTGCAATTGTTTGTTGTTTTGCTAAATTGCATAAATTGAGAAAGTTAATCTCAAGTGCTAATTAGGTATTAGGGGTGTCATTATGTATTAGGTGTTATTTGGTTAATCACTGCTAATTACAGCCATCATTACTTACCTTACTTACCTTGCTTTCTCCATATGGTAATGCTGGAAGGTTCAAAATGTCTAAAAATGATGATAATCAGTCTGATGTCATGTCACAAGGGCAAGATGCAGGGGAGCTAGATGAGGGGAAAATTAGAAAATCCTCTCGTGAAAGACGATTAAAACCTACAATGCATGAACTGAAAGAACAAGTGTAATTTCAAAAGGAGAAGAAATTTAAAGCAACATATGAGAATTGGAGAAATAATGTAAGAGACACTCGTACTAGGTTGAAGCAAGACTGCTCCGAGAGCGACATGTATGACCTGATGGACTCAGAGTTAAAGGATCTGTATGATGGCATCCGACTCCAAGTCGCACCAAGTCAAGAAATTCAGAGAAAAGTTGATGCATGCGCAGCTGTGACAGCAGACTTACTGCAATTGATGAGAGTGCGCCTCACTGAAGGAGGTGAGTTTGATGCTGAGGTAGAGAGATCAAGGTTACGCATGCTACTTGATAATGAATATGCTAGGTCCATATATGGATCCGAAACCTCGAGAGCTACTGCACACAGCTGCCACCATTCAGAGCATCTCCCAGAATCACCTAGCATTTCGGCTAAGAGGGCAGAAAAAGCAGCTCAGCTGGCTTCAAAGAGAGCTGAAATTGACATGGAAGCTGCTATTGAAGCTCAACGTCGGCAGTTGAAAAAACTAGAAAATCAGAGAGACATTGATGTTATTCAAGCAAAGCTGAATGTTTACACTGAAGAAGAAACAAAAGGAAAGGTTGGATCATGCAGTCCTGTAAGCAGCAAAGTTGATGATGCAAAGTCATTCACTCACTGCACCTCAAGTCAAGGACGTTAAGCTGTAAAAAACGAGACATCCTTAGTCCAGGCATTACAGGGATCATTAGCTCTCACTCGCCTTCCAACCCCAGAACCTACCGTATTCTCAGGTGCTCCTCTGAAGTTCATAGAATGGAGCACAAGCATTGAGGGTCTTATAGAGAGACAATGCTCCAACCCTGCAGACAGGCTGTTCTACCTGCAATGGTACATAGCAGGGGAGGCTAAATCCTTTCTATAAGGCAGCTTCTACAGGAAAGATGAGGAAGCCTATCAACAAGCATGGGATAGGTTGAACGCCAGATATGGACATTCCTTTGTAGTGCAACAAGCTTTCAGAGAGAAACTAAATACGTGGCCAAGGATTGGTGGAAAAGAGTTTGCAAACTGAGAGAATTCAGTGATTTCCTGCAAACATGTAGCAGCGCCATGTCTCATTTATAGGGCCTACAAGTTCTGAATGACTGCGAGGAGAACCAGAAAATGCTGGCCAAGCTTCCCGAATGGGTGACGTCCAGGTGGAACCGCTACCTCACGGAGCAGCTGGATCGAGACAGGACTATCCAAGCTTTCATGAGTTTGCTACATACATCGTATAGAGGCACGTATTGCATGTAATCCAGTGTCATCCTTATATGCTTTAAGGCACTCCACAGTGAGACCAGTATGGGAGGCGTAGCACTCAAAAGCAAACACGCTTGCCACAAATATATGAAAGCTCCAGTTCTATCAAGCTTCACATCCATACCAGACCTTGGTGAAATCCAGTTGAGAGACACGGAGAAATCAAAGAAATGGAGCACACCACTACAAAACTCAAACATGGCCAAGTGTATTTGTTGTGGAGAAAACCACTCCATACATAGATGCAAAAAGCTAACCGAAATGTCTATAGAAGAAAAGTGTTAATAAACTGTGTTTTGCATGTCTAAGAAAAGGTCACAGCTCTAAAGACGGTAGAAACAGAGCCATGTGTGGCATATGCAGAAAGAATCACCCAACTCCACTGCATGAAGATCATTTCTCAGCAGACTGAAGGCGAAGTGCAGTTGAGGAAAGTACATCCTCATTATCATGCTGTGTGGATGGAGAAGTCTGGGGCACATCTATGATCGTGCCAGTGTGGATCTCAGCACCTAACGCTCCTAATAATGAAACCCTAGCATATGCCCTGTTGGACACTCAAAGCAGTCACACATTTGTGGATCAAGAGGCTATAGGCTAATGTTAGCTTAGTTCGTGTTGTTTCGTCATGTTAATCGCTAGTAATACTAAGTCATTTGTAGAAATATAGCCTATCATCACAGACTGTAGGAATGTCACCCACCCTCCATCGCGTACGACACTGACGTTCGTAATCTGTAGTGCAAGGGAGTTCGCACAGATCCCTGAGACAAACGGCTACGCGCACACATGCAAACCCATAGCGAGTGACGTAGGACGTAAAGTCCCGCCCAGGTCGAAGTGGCGTCGATTTAGAGAGTCCCCCAGGGCGACGCTCACTTCCGGGTTGGCCAACATACGTCATCTCTCCACCACTCTACTGTAAAAACACATGTTCAAGTTGAATGAGAATAATAATAATAATTCTGCCATAGTATTTATTTAAGGGGGGGGGAATACAAGTCTTTGGGCCATTCGTAGTGTTGATCAGCAAAGAAATAATTTGTCCGCAAAGACGGTGACGTCGCTTAGCAACGGAAGACGCTGGGATAGACAAGTCACCGGACTACTACCCATGAACGGAGCGTTCCACGGCATTGAGAAGACCCGTGTAATAAAGGCCTATAATATTTCTGTGTATGGCATAGATTTCTCCTCAGATTAGGCCAATAAACCAATGGTAAAATAAAAATAAAAACGCTCGATCAAAGGCCCGGCCCGAGTATAGTGGTGGGAAATATCGGCCCGACCCGGCCCACGTCGGGCTCGGGCTCTGGCAGAGAATCTAAACACTGACTGGAACTACTTAGCAGGTGTCTGTAGGGCTATATCAGGAGTTAATGCACGCACTGCAGCCAATCAGCCTATCAGAGTATTCCCCCAGACCGTGGTCTAAACAATATTATTCACGAGTTATAAACAACCCCTACACATCAATATTAATGATAACCCTGTGGAAATTGCCATAAGTGAGAGATACAATTTCGCACGTTGAGCACACAGTTGTGTGACTCGTTTATTTAGTAAGAGAGAAACAGGAAATCAAAACGTGCTGAAGGTAAACAAATCCCGCATGGGCTCTGACTTCATGAGACGCTCGTAATCCTTAAAAGGGACAGCGATCCCTGAACCACCAAGATAGTAAACGACATGCCCAACACAATTGAAAGAACAACACATAACAAAATACTGTAGGTGAATTATGTTACACTCACTACAACCCATTAAATACGGTATGATTTCTAGATGTCATGGCAACGTCCGCTCGCGACACTGGACTTGCGATTGAGGCATCGACGCGGACGTTCATTCACATAGCCAAAAACAAGAGAATAGATGGCTAGATAAAATAAACAAACAGATGAAGCAGCTACCCTTTTTTCCTTCGCGGTTTGCCTACAGAGCAGCGCACCTGCATTTAATATATCCGTGTATTGATACATTGATACAATTTCTCAGTATCAAAGGTGAAAGTAGAAACGGGTGGCCAAAAGCTGTCGTATTGTTAGTTATCACAGACAATTTTAAGTAGAAACGGGTGGCCAAAAGCTGTCATTTGTTAGTTATCACAGACAATTTTCAACAATGAATGATCTGTACGGAGCTCCATAAGGGACATTAGGGAGAACGCTCCCGGACAGAACCTTAGTTTGGAAGTCATGCTTAGTGACACGACAAATAGCCTACTTCCAATTGAAATACAAAATTTAGAACATAGGCCTATGTGTCCCTGATCACGTTACAATAGATTAAATAACGTGACAGTGTCACGTATTTTCGTTAGACCATACCCGTACTTCCATGAGTATACTTAAAGGAAGTATACTATCCGTACTGTCTACTACGTTAATTTTTCAGATGTGAGCGCTGTTCCAAATCGAGTACTCCGTGGTGCACTAACCGGAAATTACGATTACGTTTGCCGCCGTGGCTCCTCCCCCGCAATAAACATCCCGCTTTGAACGGTGAACTCTTTACGCCTAGCAGCTATAAAAAGCTATAAAAACTATAAAAACTACAAAATGACTCTATTGATGCAGACTATGTGGGAAATGCGCCGACTTTGGCTCAGCCTGGCTCCGCCTCTTTCGCTACGTAGCTAAGATGGCTGCCGTTGAGTACGGGGGATGTCCTTCGAGCCACACTTCACGATTAGCCCGTTTTGAGTACGGCATCCGGGTCCTTGAAGTATACTTCTTTTTGCCGGATCTGAATTGGAACGCACTGCGTACTCAAATTTTGGCTAGTAAGTACGGACAGTACGGGTATTGGAACACGGCACTGTACTTACGTGACACAAACCAGCACCGCAAACGTTCTCTCCCGCTTGAGATGACGTCTTTCTTTATAGGTTCATGGGTCTGATTCGCCGATTTCCCATGCTGATATCCCCGGAGATTCTCGGGCATCTTCGACAATTTGGCTATAGATTGTCTCATTACACGCTAAATAATATAATTATAGCCTAATTATATATATATAGCCTATACATATATATAGGCAATATATATAATTAGGCAATATATATATATATATATATATATATATATATATATATATATATATATATATATATATATATATATATATATATATATATATATATATAGCATTTGTGGTTTTGGCATAAACATAACTAGGGTGCACTGTACTATCTGCGCACACCCTTTCTGAAGCCTCTCTCTCGCTCTCTCTCTCTGTCCCTCCCTCTCTCTCTTTCTCTCTCTCTCGTACCGTTTTGTGGAGCACGTTCATTGTCTGACAACACTCCCATTCAGAAAGCATTGGTTTACATTTCGTTCTGTGTAGCACGCAAAAAGTCGGACTATCGTACTCTGGAACACGCTTCAATAGATTAACGTTCGTGCGCATGAGCACGCAATCGCGTGATACCGGGTTGAAAGATTACCATCAGGTAAACAAAGGCTTTTGGTTTATTGGGGGGCAGACCCCCTCCAGAACCCAACCCAAGTGAATAAGAACTCATGACTTGGAACACTCTGTGGACTCCCGAGCGTACCTTTTAGAGTATGAAGTAAGACGCAGGGCGAATTCCCATCTGAGGCCTCCGATTATTGTAGCGTATGCCTGTTATGTTTTTGTTCGTACTTTTATTACAAATATATATGACCACCATATTGTCTACAAGTATTGTGTGCTTTTTGCATCTAAATATCTCATTAGAGACTCAAACTCTTTTGCCACGACACTCTTCAAATGTCTTCGTTCCAGGGCAGTGCACATCGAAATGTTAGAGGGTATGACGACTGACACGTTCATCAATGCCTTACGATGCCTTGTCGCTATTCGTGGTAGTCTCAGTAGTGATGCCAGTAACGCGTTACTTAGTGAGGCGTTACTGGCCTTGGACCACTTTTTTCAGTAACGAGTAATTATTATTATTTATTTTTCATCATGAGAGCAATATGGGATTTTACAAAGCACTGATATACTCTGTACTTTGTACAAGTTAGAAGTAGCTAATTATAGAATTCAAATTAGTTTCATTGTTGATGTTAGTAAAAATACATTGGACATTAGTAAACCAATTGATGATTTTATGTGTGTTCATTGTATCATTTTGAGTCGTATTCACCAGTGTTTCCGCTAGAAGAAATTGGTGCCGGTCATGTGACCGGGAAGGTTTCATTTTACCGGTGAAATTGGAAAAAAATCTGTCGGATATTGTCTGTGTTTATTGCACTTAAAAAAATGTATAGGCAGGCTATATAAAGAAGAAGAAGAAGTATGTGATCATATTTTGATTTGTCATGGTTGTTAAATACCGTTACTCCGCAAAGCTTGCTGCCGGCTTTCGCTAGCTGGCCGCCCTTTAGTTCATAAACCTATGGTAGTCTATAGCGATCAATTTGAGCGAGTGCACGAAATGTAGCAACTTATTTATTTTATAACACAGGCTACGCTACAATCAAAACCCTCATTGTTTTACATTAATTGGCTAAACAAATGACTACTGTAGCATATTTAAACACAATTCAAATGAACACATTCAAAAGTATTCCTGCTCAATTTAAAAGGTTGAATCTCCTCGTGACTGAGGCCCCGTTTACACGAAGGGAAAACGCAGATATTTTCACACGGTTTGGCCTCTCATTTACACGAAAACGCAGTTTTTGTCACAGAAAACGATCATTTCTAAAAACTCCGGCCAAAGTGGAGATTTCTGAAAACGCCGGTTACGTGTTGTCGTGTCAACGGGTAGAAACAGGGTTTTAGGTTCTGAAACTTCACATTATGCACCAGGAAATGCTTAACGTCATATGAGCGCCCTATGTTTACAGTTTGTTTGTTACAGGAAGACGCTTGTGTTATTCGTTGTTGTTGATTCTGAGGATTCTGATTGGCTTGCATGGCTTTATCCTTCTCCCTACACTGCCGCCCATAGGTTTGGCATAGTTATAATGTCCCAACGGCGTATTTATCCGTTTTGATGTAAACGACAACTTTTTTGAAAACGATGTTGTGTGCACAATGTTATTTTTGAAAACGGAGGGGGGGAAATATTTGTTTCTATAAATACCCTGCTACGTCTAAACGTGGCCTGAATGTTTGTATACAGCGCGCATGCTGTATGCGCGCAGCGGCGCAGGGTTGATGCGCTCTACTTTTTTCTGTGGAGAACCAGCGCCTTGAATATTCCGCATAAAACGAAACCGGATCGTTTTCGCCCGTTTCGGCTCCGTGTGGACGGGGCCTTATTTCCTTATTTCCATCCGAGACATTTAGAATTTTCGGTCCTCCTCATTTTTTTCCGGTCAAAGACCGGTAATTACCGGACAACGGGAACTCTGGTATTCACATTAAATTGTGTTTGAACTATCACCAAATGCCATGGGTTTCGGCTTCTGACTTTAGAATATTATATATCGATGTCATACTAACGAATACCCCCCCATACATCATGCTGAACCTATGTCTCCTGCTTGCTTCGCCCCAGCTTGTCATCTACCCCGTGTCCCAGTAAACCCTCTTTCCTTTACCCCGTCTCTGCCTCCCTGTGTCCAGCCCTTGGGTCCCCTCACCCCGCTCATAACACTAACAGTGCAAGCAGGCCAATAGCAACCAAGCGCGCAGTCCTTCCTCCCTCAATTTAAAAACTACCAGCCGCCACTGGTACACATACGTAAACATACGTATACCTATGTACAGATACTTTAACGTACATACACATAGATAAACAAACATACTAATATACACACACAGTATGTGAAATGTGTGTGTAATGGCAGTACAAGTACACAATCTTCAATAATTGTATGATTTCTAGTTCCTATTCCTGTCCTATTTCACATTCCTTACACTTGTCCATTAAGTTTGCACGTCTGAGTTATCGTTTGTTGTTCAGTGGTTTGAGGCTAGGTTCCATTGGACAACACACATGGCTGGTTGTCTGCTTCCGGTAGAAACTAAACGTCAATGGACTTAAAAAACACCTCTGTCACGTCATGACACCCACAAAAATTAGGGAACGGTTCACAGAATTCGTGGTTCGGTTCATATCAGGGTTTTGGGTTCACTACGTTTTGGTTAAGCAGGGGGTGACACAAGTGATAATATAAATAAATAAAGTGATATATATATATATATATATATATATATATATATATATATATATATATATATATACACTCACCTCGAGAACATTACGAAAACTTCAAAGCATCTCTCCTTGGATCCAGAACTTACCAAAGACAAGCAGCTCAGCGGTGTGATTGGCCGTGCCAGCGCTGTTGCTTGCCATGCAGGAGACCGTGTTCACGCCATACCTCACCCCTCTGACGAAGAGGAACCCCCTCTCCAACCAGGCCTCTGATTGGTTGTCTGTGCCATTCATCTTCAGGGGCCTGCCGTTGTGGAGCCACTCTACTGTGGGCTCCGGCGTGCCGCTGGCATTGCAGGTGAAGCGGGTCGTTTGGCCCACGGGCAACACGTGGGTAGGAGAGTGGAACTCTGTGATGCTGGGGGCCTCCTCCACCTCCTCCGTGGGCATCACTGAACCTGAAGAAACCAGGAGGAGAGAAGTGAACGTTTAAAACACATATCTATCGATGCAGCATAAGACACTCCCTTCATTCTATCCCAACACCTGTCCACTAGAGGGCGACCCAGGAGTTTCACACCCAGTATTCTCGCCTGCCTTTTCAAACATGATTGAATAACACAGCAGTGTCTACAAAGATTTCCCAGGGAGATTGACAAGTCGGGGGCAGAGCTTGGAGAAAGAAGGCAAACCTTTAACCAGCTCCAATTTAAACCAATGAAAGCAAACGCAGAAAAATATGCTACGTAGACGCTGGAGATACGCAGACAAAGTAAGAGTTAATCGTTTCATGTTTTAAACTGTGTTTAAAATATGCAAGTGATTTGTGGTTAATTCAATTTAACTTCTTACTATCAGTTATTTCTTGTATGCCATCCTAATTATCTCTTACATGTTTTTTATTGCGGATCCTTAAGGCGATTATAACCTGTCCTATAGGACAGGTTATAATCGCGTGGCCTTTTACTAGTTTGTTACTCTGACCGCTCTGTTTGATATTGTGGAAAGGGTGTTAGTGAATGATTCAGAGCATGATGCATTTTAAATGGCATCACTTTGGTTCTTGAGTCTTTTCTTAAAACAATTGTAACTGAAAATAAACATAGCTAAATAACTTCAGACAGTGAGGGCAAAAATAGGCCCAATGATAGGCCCAGATTTTTTTTATTTACTTTTACAAATCGATAGTAGGCCTGGGGCCCGTTTCAGAAAGCAGGTTTAGTGAAAACTCTGAGTTAGTTAACCCTGAGATGAGGGAAACTCTGGTTTTTCAGTTTCACAAAGCCAGTTCAGCTTTACTCTGAGTCAGTTACCCTGGCAACATACTCTGTGAACCTAACCTGCTCGCTGGCAGGTTTTCTTCAACTAACCCCGAGTTTCTCCTGCTCTTAAGTTGAAGCCTGCAGACTGAAGGCAGTGGCAGACATGGCGTGTCCTTTTATTGAAGAGCCAGTTGATGTTGAGGCGCAGATACTTGGATGTTTTATCATTCCCTGATGAGTAGCTACCTGTTTGAGCGTTTCCGTTTCTCTGCATCATCAATAATTTATATAGACAATATTCTCAGCCCTCACATCGCTCACATGACACATCGTGGACACGCTCTCAGTTCCGAGCAAATTCTTTGTATTGCACTTCGTTTTTTTGCCAACGGCAGTTTTTTGTATAACGTCGGTGATGCAGAGCATGTGTCCAAGGCAACTGTCTGTCGGGCTGTCCGAAATGTGACACTTGCACTGAAACGGCTACTATTTACGTTTGTAGTGTTCCCAAGTCAGAGACCCACCAGACTTCTCAAAGAAGAGTTCCACAGAATTGCAGGTATCAGTCTAAGCAGTAATTCATTTATGTCATAAAGCTTTGAGACTTGAAGCACTAATCAGTCAATTTGATATATTTTAGGGTTTCCAGGTGTGATTGGCTGCATAGATGGCACTCACATTCCTATCATAGCTCCTTCAATAAATGAAGGAGATTATGTGAATAGGAAATCTGTCCACAGCATTAATGTACAGGTAGGCCTAAATAGTAGCCTTTAACATTCAAAATGAAATATGCTTCACTATACAGCTAATTAATGTTCTCCACTGTGAAGATCATATGTGACGCAGCCCACATGATAAATAATGTGGAAGCGAAGTGGCCTGGGTCTGTGTATGACTCACGAATGTTTCGTGAGTCTACACTGAGTGCCAGATTTGCCCGTGGTGAGTTTATATATATAGTTTATATATCCAGTATATAGTTATATCCTATGATCAATATTTTGTTTCCTCCTACTACAACTGAAACAATAAAGTGTAGGGGAGACCAGGTACAGTTGTAACACTTTTTGCAATTTTTGCGATAAATCCAAAACTATTTCAACTAGAGTAACCAATTTGTTATATTATAAACTTCAATCTGTTAGCTACTGAAACAATGTATTGAAGTGGTTTTATGAAATGTGTAAAGGTTGCAAAATGAATTATAATACCGACTCTCCACTGTTACAACTGTCCCTGTACACAGGGACAGTTGTAACGCATGCCAGGGACAGTTGTAACGTGTCTAAAATATTCAGAATGAATCAATCATATACTCAAAATGAAAGATATTATTGATCAGTCATATTATTGTGACTTAATTTCTTGTTTTTAAGTAATCATTACCTTTTTTCATACTGCATGACAAAAAAGAAGCCATCAAATTACAATGCAAGAACTTAATTTAATGAGTAGAACACACATCCTCAAACATGAGATCAAGACTCACTACCTCAATGGGTAGAACAGAACTAAAAAGTAGAACAGAGCTAAAAAGTTTAACAATTAACTTAAACAGTCCCAACAAAAGAGAGAGAGGGGTAGGAGGGCTCGGAAAACCTAGTCAGAGTCACAGTTGTGGCACGTGTAATTATCCCTTCCATCTGTGCAGTCCTTGTGTGCCCAGGCTTTGCAGGACCAGCACTGGAGCCAGACCTCCTTCGACCTGGAGTAGCTCTCGAAGCACACTATGCAACATTCATTTTCATTTTCATCTTCAGATGAGTCTTGTTTTTTCTGCTTCTTCTGTTTGGGCTTTTGTTTGTTGTCGAACTTCATTTTCCTTTTAGCTGTAGACCTTCCTTTCTCAGCCTCCAGTTGTTCTTTCACAGGAGTATCTGTAAGGACAGCGGTTTCCCTTCTTTTCCTGCCCTTTGTCGTCTGCTTTCTTGGGCCAGCTTTTGGGTGTGGACGGATGGACACGGGTGAAAAAGTTGTGTCCATAGCAGAGGTTGATGGCTCAGACACCACACATGGTGTGACAGGGGATGTTGCTCTATGTGGCACGGAGGATGCCACCGTTGCCACATTGGGTGATGGAGCTGAAGAAGAGGATGGAACCTCTGGTGTCACTGCTGGTGGTGGGCGGTCTGTGACTGAGGATGGTGCAAAGTCACTTTCACTAAAGATATCCCTATTAAAAGGCCAAATTCCAGAGCATGCAAACCCTGCCTGAATATTTCCTGGTGATGCAGCACGGGGAAGGGAACTCTTCACAATTCCTGGCAAATCATAAATGGTCATGGTGACTCCTGGATGAGCTTTCATCCAGCTGTCACAGCAGTTGTTCACTAGCCTCTTGAGTGGCCCATAGACACTGCGATCCAAGGGCTGCAGCTTATGGGAACAGTGTGGGGGAAATGAGAGGAGGACGATGCCATGGCTCCTGCAAAAATGTATCCCTGCCACAGACAGATGGGAGGTATGGTTGTCTAGAATAAGAAGAACTTTTGACTCCAGAGAGGACTTGGTGTGAGTCTGGAAGTGCTTGAGGAAAACCAAAAAGTCTTCCTCTTGCATCCACCCAGACCCATTTGCGGTGCCAATACAGCCGGGAGGTCCATCGCTGGTGAAGGCGGGATGGAATTTTTTCCTTGGGAAGATGAACCTATTCTAGCTTAATACATATGTAGCCTACCTCCTTTGGGCTCAAACCATAATACAAATCAGCTGCCTTCACCTGGTAATCTTTGAGAAGCAGCTCCTGCTCTATGGAGAAAACCCTTTTTGAGGTCCAGTACCCAACTCTGGGAAGTGTCTTTGATCCCTTGGACTCCAACATCTGCCTCTTCTTGTGGAAGCGGTGCAGGGTCACATGGCAAATGCCATATGTTTTGGCCACTCCCCTAACTGATTTGCCCTGTCTGACCTCATTTGAAGCCCTTTCCAGCATTCGTAAGGGGACTCCCCTGTCTGTTATCCTCTGTCTGATATTTGGCATGCTGTAAGCAAACGCATGTTTCCACTGACTTTTACTCATTATCATTACTTTTATGTGATTTTATGACATTTTACATTTAATTTGCAATACACAGTACACATTTTACTTTTTATTTACACATTCTACCAATATCTGCAACTCTATCCTTAACCTTAGCTAGTATTTAAAATGTAAATGAAACATGGTTGGTGATACTGGGACAGTTGTAACGGGGTGTTACAACTGTCCCAGTATCACCAACCATGTTTTCATCTCATGTGAGCTAGCTTGAATGCTAGTTTGACACTTGTTAGCCATTTTTACTTTTAGCTTACAAAACAGTGATTCTAATAATACTTGTTTGGATTCATAGACATTTGATATAAGGACAGAATCCAAAAAAGTACGTCTGGAAGAAAAGTAGATTTTTTACCTCAAAAACAGACTTTTGTCGATAACTTCTTCTTGAAGTATCAGATGTGGCTCTCCTTTTGAATGAAAGGAGGGAAACTGATGGAGCACGAGCACAGTGAGTGTCATCACTCTAGCTTGTTTGTGATTGGAGGAATTCAAGGTGTTACATCCGTCCCGTGTTACAACTGTACCTGGTCTCCCCTATATTGTATTATCATAGGAGAGTTTGATGGTTATCTACTCGGAGACAGAGGGTACCCCTGCCAGCGCTATCTGCTGACCCCTTACCCTGACCCTGACCCTTGCCCACAGCAACACTACAACTTGGCTCACTGCAGGACACGAGCCAGAGTGGAGATGACCATCGGCATACTCAAGGCCCGGTTCCAGTGCCTTCGTAGGCTCAGGGTCTCCCCGGAAAGGGCTTGTGACATTATAGTGGCATGTTTGGTTCTCCACAACATTGCCACTATTAGAGGAGAACAATGTCCTACTCCCCCTTTCCCCCAATGATCCAGATAATAATCCTGACCCCCCTGCTGATGCACGAGATGGAAGAGCTGTTAGAGACATGATATGCTTCAATCATTTCTAACTGACTCTGCCTTTTTTCTGTTGGCTATAATGGAGGTAAAATTTTAAGCTAACCAGAAAACACAAATTTGGAGACTTGTATGTATAAAAGGCATTTAGGTGTTGCTTTCATATAGACAATATTAAATACTGGCAGGGTTGGGATTTTTCTTTGTTTAGCAGATTTCCCTAATTACTTAAATATATCTATCACATGTTGAATACAGCCACTAAATGCTGTTTGAGGGCAGGCTAAACGACATCACAATTGCTTGTACTTAAATTATACCTTATCTGTTTGAACTACATTTTTATATTTAATTTTTAGTTGCAGCCAAGTCCGTTTGGGGCCTGTTGGGTTGCACCTGTGCGCACAAACACACATATGGAATATAATTGTTGAATAAGTGGAACATTCAAGAGAAAACATTTTATTTTTCTCAAATACTCTGACTCGGTCAGCTATTTTTTTCCGCGCGAGCTCCCGCTTTTTAGCTGCTGCCATAGTATTGCTTTTTAGTAAAAAGATATGCTCGCTTTCTGCATATGCAGTCATTAAGATTTGCAACTCCGCTGGGGAGAAGTAGGAGGATCGAGGCTTGTTAGTACTTGTTGCCATGGTGAATCATGTTATCTGTGTTCCATTGATGAGGGCTTTTTATATCCTCATGCACGAGCTTCACTCAGAGTTACCTTGACTCAGAGTTGATTGAACTAAGCGTTATCACCTGTTCTGAAACCGAAAATTCAGAGTTTTACAGGTCAGAGTTGGTCAACCTAGAGTTAAGGTTTTAACTTAGAGTTTGTTGAACCTGCTTTCTGAAACGGGCCCCTGATTTGACTAATATGCTTTGCATCCTTTCCTTCTGAAATTACGGTGTTGCCACTGGTGGCTTTGTATACATTTTATTCACATGACTCCCTCCCTGCTATTTTGTAGTTCACCAAAACACCCTGAAACAACTTGAGTCTCACATTCTTATGCCACCATACACCAACAGTGCAAGCAGGCCAATGGCAACCAAGCGCGCAGTCCTTCCTCCACTTTAAAAACCACCAGCCGCCACTGGTATATATATGTATGTATATGTATATATATATATATATATATATATATACACATTAGGGCTGCACGATATGGGAAAAATATGATATCCCGATATTTTTTGGCTGAATGGCGATATACGATATATATCTCGATATTTTCTATAGAGTGGGTTAGATGTTTTTTTTTAAGTCAAAAGCCACATGTGAGATGTTGCAAGCACTTTTATTAAAACATAGGTCAGTATGACTGCAACATGTGATTTTGTATCGTTATTTTCAACAGAATTGAATGAACATGTTAAAAAAAGAAAGGGTCGTTTTTCACCTTCACAAAATAATCACCTATGCAAAACAATATAAAGCTGTAGGTTACACACGTTAGCTACCATTAAGAGCATTGGCTTCGTCGCATTGTCCTGCGTACTATGGTGAGGGTTTCAGTGCGCCGTAACTTTAATCCCCCGCCCCCTCCCTTCTCCGTTCCATTTGGGAACATGTTTGGTTTCATTTCGCTTGTTTCGTATATTTTAATTAATTAGTTAAGAGCGTCACCAGAGGGTGACCCCAACACATTTGCCGGGCGCCGGCCCTTGTTTCGGGGCAGCAGCACAGCCACAGAGTTTTACGCATTCCTCATACTGCACTTTGTGCCGCTGCTGTAAATGGTGGAACAGATTTGTCGTGCTTCCACTTTTAGTCGCCGCGGTTTTGCTACACTCTCTAGAGATGACCTGCAGCTGCTGCTCATCTGTTTTTTTTAAACCCAAAATATTTCCACATTATGGAGCCGTTGTTTCTCCTCTTTGAAACAATTTTGTCTCCCGCCGCCGTCTTGTTTTCTTTATGGGTATCATCCATGCTTGTTGTGTTGTGAGGGGGCGGCAGGGGCGGGAATGAGGCGTCTTTGCACACGGCACGTTCGGAAAGACAGAGTGGGAGGGGGAGGGGTCGCGCTCACAGTCTCCAAGGCAAGCGCTGTAGACGCTTGAGGGGGAAACTGACCATTTTAACGCATATCGATATAAACGATATTGTCAAATCTTGTATCCCCTTGGAAATTATATCGATATATCGTACATAGCCGATATATCCTGCAGCCCTAATACACATATATATATGCCCGTAGAGTTCAGGGCCTCCTCTCGGCGGACTGGACTCCGGGGTCGTGACCTCTGCCCCCTGCCCCCCGCCCCGTCCAGGACTGGTGTCCAGCGACACCCAGCCCCCGCCCGTCTCGGGCCGCTTGGAGGAGGGCCTGAGCCTGGGGCCCGTGTGCCGCTGCGCCGGAGACCTGCTGCCCGAGGTCGTAGCGCGGCTTAATGGCGGCAGCGGTGGGAGCGCTTTGATTGGAAGCATGACCGGCTCATTCGGGTTACGACACACCACAAAAAAAAGCCTCGGGGGGGTTTGTATATTGTGCAAAGTTTAAATGGAAGTACACCGCAGTGCTGGCACTACTCACCAGCAACACTGTGTGTGTGTGTGTGTGTGTGTGTGTGTGTGTGTGTGTGTGTGTGTGTGTGTGTGTGTGTGTGTGTGTGTGTGTGTGTGTGTGTGTGTGTGTGGAGGAGGGGGGGGGGGGGCTCCAGTAATGAGTTGATCAATCAGCAGTGGAGAGATGGTCTCTGGGTAGGTCTGCGCTCTCTCGCTTGTCGCTCTGTCCCTGTCCCTGTCCCTCTCTCTCTCTCTTTCTCTCTCTCTCTCTCTCTCTCTCTCTCTCTCTCTCTCTCTCTCTCTCTCTCTCTCTCTCTCTCTCTCTCTCTCTCTATCTCCGTCTCTCTCTCTGTCTCTGTCTCTGTGTGTGTGTGTGTGTGTGTGTGTGTGTGTGTGTGTGTGTGTGTGTGTGTGTGTGTGTGTGTGTGTGTGTGTGTGTGCGTGTGTGTGTGTGTGAATCATGAAGAGAGTTCTAGGAAAGCAGAACCACTGCGCTAGCTTGTGGGGGAGAACAGGAAGTCTCGTTCAGGAAGAAAAAGTTAAGCGTTAAACCCAAACCACAGTCACTTGGAGGCACTTCTCTCTTTATGGAGACAAAGAACAACACATTATAAACCAGTCTGATAAAAACCATTATAAAGGGAGTCCAAAGAATATAAAAAAGAAAGTGATTACTTGAAAAAACGAATGTTTTCTCAGAATGGCCTTTGATATCACTTCCTGGTTCTGAAGTATGTTTGGGTGGTGTCCCCTAGTGACTGTATGTGTGGGTGGTGTCTCCTAGTGACTGTATGTTTGGGTGGTGTCCCCTAGTGACTGTATGTTTGGGTGGTGTCCCCTAGTGACTGTATGTTTGGGTGGTGTCTCCTAGTGACTGTATGTTTGGGTGGTGTCCCCTAGTGACTGTATGTTTGGGTGGGGTCTCCTAGTGACTGTATGTTTGGGTGGTGTCCCCTAGTGACTGTATGTTTGGGTGGTGTCCCCTAGTGACTGTATGTTTGGGTGGTGTCCCCTAGTGACTGTATGTTTGGGTGGTGTCCCCTAGTGACTGTATGTTTGGGTGGTGTCCCCTAGTGACTGTATGTTTGGTTGGTGTCTCCTAGTGACTGTATGTTTGGGTGGTGTCCCCTAGTGACTGTATGTTTGGGTGGTGTCCCCTAGTGACTGTATGTTTGGGTGGGGTCTCCTAGTGATTGTATGTTTGGGTGGTGTCCCCTAGTGACTGTATGTTTGGGTGGTGTCCCCTAGTGACTGTATGTTTGGGTGGTGTCCCCTAGTGACTGTATGTTTGGGTGGTGTCTCCTAGTGACTGTATGTTTGGGTGGTGTCTCCTGGTGACTGTATGTTTGGGTGGTGTCCCCTAGTGACTGTATGTTTGGGTGGTGTCTCCTGGTGACTGTATGTTTGGGTGGTGTCTCCTAGTGACTGTATGTTTGGGTGGTGTCTCCTGGTGACTGTGTGTTTGGGTGGTGTCTCCTGGTGACTGTATGTTTGGGTGGTGTCTCCTAGTGACTGTATGTTTGGGTGGTGTCTCCTGGTGACTGTATGTTTGGGTGGTGTCTCCTAGTGACTGTATGTTTGGGTGGTGTCCCTTAGTGACTGTATGTTTGGGTGGTGTCTCCTAGTTTATATTTGGGTGGTGTCTGAACTATTATGTTTTCTGTTGTACTTAGTTGTATAATAATTGTGGTAAATAGTTGTAAATAGTTCCATGAAACATGAAAGTTACAATTAGTGTTAGGGTTTAACAAATAAACATGTTATATGTAATATGTTTAAATATAACAGAACAATTTTATAAATTGTTCATTTATAAAAACGTATTTATCCACTAATCTTTCTAAAATAGAGAACAGCCTCCATTCTCTCCCTGCTCTCCTGGGCTCTCCTTTCCTCTGCCTCCCTCTGCAACTTCATGTCCTCTTTAATAGTCCGGCAGATAGGTGCATCCATACATAAGAATTGTGGGTTTATACGTACAAGCATGAAATTTGGCACAGTCATATATAATAGTCTAATGAATAATTCCAGATATGGAGCCACCGCGAAAACGTCCTATGGTAGCCATGGCGGCCATTTTACAAAATGGCCGTTTTGACCCCAAATATGTTTTACCAGATGACACAAATGCTTCATTATGTTCTTATGAAATTACTCTATGTTGTGTTGTCCATAAATGATCAGTCAGGTTCTTATTAACTCGATTTATTAACACATTATAATCACCATGTCCCTGCTCTCAGTCTAGCGTGTCTATCTGTCTCTCCGCCTCCTGCGATCTCTTCCAGCATCTCGCGATATCTCCAGTAGCTAAGATACTATACTACATCCCTCCCTTGTTTAGAATTAAAGTACTACTTCAACATTAAAGGGTTTCATTACAAACAATCAAATTAAATCCCTTGTGACTAACTGTCTATTACTGTTGCCTACAATAACACTGTACTGTAATGTTCACAACTCTTTTTTTTTTTTCATTCATTAACAGATTCAATATGATGATTATTACAGTTGAACATCACTTTCTTTTTATTTTTATTTATTTTTTATTTTTTACTAAGTCACTTTACAGTTACTAAGTGTCCCTGTAACGTGCGGGCTTTCTAACAACCCTGCCACGCCTGGTAGTGACAACCTGCCATTCTGGAACAGGGGCAGAGTCGGGTTCAGGTGGAATCTCGACTGCTGGAGTGATCTGAGCGAACTCCATGTCCAGATTGTCATTGAGAACCCGAGCCTCGGTTGGCTCCGGAACATCAAAGTCCATTACCACTGGAGTGTGGCGCAGATGTTTGACATTCCTGATGACCTTTGATCCATCTTCTGTGTTAATCAGTTCGAAAGAATTGTCCGATGTGTTTTTGAGTAACACATAGCGAGTGTCTCTGAATATGGAATCCAGCTTTCCGTTCTCCATACTAGCAATGTACACAACGTCACCAACTTCAAAGTTGTGTTCCTTCGCTCTTCTCTTCTGGTCAGCGTACTGTTTAGCGTAGCGTTTCATTTTGGTTCGGTACTCCTGGTGATGGTGTCGGATGTCATTTGTCTTCTTTCTGTTGTGTGATATGTCATCTCCCTTCTCCACGTTTGGAATCTTTGTACGAATGTCTCGTCCAAACATCAGCATCGCTGGTGTCTCCCCCGACGCTCTGTGTTGCGTTGAACGATATGCCATCAGAATCTTAGGAAGCTCCTCCCCCCACACCTTTCCTTCACACTCGGCTCTGAAGGCTTTCTTTAGGTATCGGTGAAATCTCTCAATTTTCCCATTCGATTTCGGATAATATGGAGATGCACGAATGTGTTTGACTCCACACGTCTTGAGGAACGACTCAAAAAGCTGTCCTACAAACTGCCTGCCATTATCTGTCACGACCTCTAGGGGGAATCCGAATCGAGAAAAAATCTTTGTCAGTTCTGTAATGACAGTTGCTGATGATATGTCAGATATCACCACAGCCTCTGGAAATGAGGTATAGTAGTCAATCACAGTCAATATGAACTTGTTCTGGATAGGACCTACCAGATCGATACCTAACTTCGTCCAAGGTCTCGGTGGTAAGTCAAGTGGTTGGAGGGGTTGATCGTTCTGGAGCGGCTGATTGAGTACACAGGCGGAGCAGTTTCTAATGTCTCTTTCAACATCCAAATCCATGTTAGGCCAATAGAATTTACTCCTCAGGTACTGTTTTGTACGTACCACACCCTGATGCGTCTCGTGTCCGATTCTGAGTACTCGTTTTGTCATTGCTTTCGGTAACACAATCCTGTGTCCTCTCAGTACAAGTCCATCGTATGTGCATAACTCTTCTGCACACCTGTTGAATGGCTGTAAGGTTTCCGGAACCGGATTTGGCCATTTTCCTGTCTCCACGATCATCTTCAACTGCATCAGTGTTTTATCCTCTGCCGTTTTCAGGCGAATGTCCTCCAGAGTTATGGCCTGTACATCATGCAGAGTCACTGACAACACTCTGTCGACATACAATTCCACATACTCATTGTCCTCAGTCTCTTGTAATGGAAGTCTTGATAGTGAATCTGCCACATTGGATTTTCCCACTATGTGTTCGATCTTGTAGTCGTACGGCTGTAGTCTCAAGCCTAATCTCTGTATGCGGGGTGGCGATAGTGTAGCTTTCTCTGGGTTGAACATGTAGATGAGGGGCTTGTGGTCTGTTTGTAGCGTAAACTTTCCTCCCCACAGGTATGTTCTGAAATGTTCCACAGCCCAAACACAACCTAGAGCTTCCCGCTCTATCTGAGAGTAGCGGCGCTCGGTTGGAGTCAATGAACGGCTCGCATACGCCACTGGCTTGTTCCGTCCATCTGATTGGGTTTGAAGTAAGACTGCTCCTAGTCCTACTGGGCTCGCATCACTGATGACTACTGTTGGTGCATTCAGCTTAAAGTAAGCCAGGCATGGCTCACTTACCAACGCGTCCTTCATTGCTTGGAACGATTTCTCTGTTTCTGTCGTCCACTCCCATTCCTGTCCTTTTCGAGTCAACCTCCTTAAAGGTTCTGATAGGTTCGCATAGCTCGGTATGAACTTCATCAGAAATACGCAGGTGCCTAGGAATGAGCGAAGTAGCTGTACATTCTCAGGTCTTGGTGCTTTACAGATAGCTTCAACCTTCCTTAGATCTGGTTTAATTCCTTCGGCTGAGATCACATGACCAAGTATCTCAATCTGCTGTAGTCCGAATATGCACTTGTCTCTGTTCAGGGTTAGGCCTCTGTCCGTGAATCTCTGGAAGACTTGTCTCATTCTTTGTTCCAATTGCTCATCATTCTCACCGAAGATCACAACATCATCCATGTAACAGACGGTGCCCTGCATTCCGCAAAGCATCGAGTCCATAGCCTTCTGAAAGGCTTCCGGTGCACTCGATAATCCAAAGGGGACTTTTCTGAAGCGGTAGCACCCTCTGTGAGTAATGAACGTGGTCAGGTGTCTAGATTCAGGGGCTAAGTCACACTGCCAAAACCCTTTCCGTGCATCTAACTTGGCAAACACTTTTGCTCCCTGCACAGCATGTAAGATGCTCTCTACAGTCGGTACTGGATGTCTTTCTCTGATCACAGCATGATTCACCTCCCTGAGATCTACACATAGCCTCACTTCCTTGGTGTCTTTCTTTGGAATTAGTAGTATGTTGGAGACCCATTCTGATCCTTCATTCACTTCCTCTATTATACCTTGGTCAAGCATCTTGTCTAACTCCTGGTTCACAGCCTCCAACATTGGATAAGGGACTCTCCTCAAACCCTGAGCTACAGGTGAGACTTTCTCATCGACTGTAACTTTATGACTGTAACCTTTAATTTGACCTAGTCCTTTAAAAAGTGAATGAAATTCATTTGCTAGATTACTGAATCTCTCTGTCTGTCCTACTGTGTTCACAGTTTCTCCCGGGTTCAGTATCTTCAATGCAAAGCTGGCTTTCCTACCTAGCAAGGCCTCAACCTTTCCTTCTATGACATAAACGTCATCTTTCACTACCTTGTCCTGCCATCTAATTTCTGCCTCAAAATAACCAGCACATCTAAGTGGTGTTGTCTGGGCATAGGCATAAAACCTCTTTCTGGTTGATCGTAGTTCTGTCCTTCTGGACAATGTTCTTCTAAATAGGTCTTCTCCTATGAAGTTTCTACCACTTCCTGTGTCTATGACCATTTTTAGCTTTTGTCCATTTATTTTCACTGTTTCAGTCCCTTCCGAATTAACTGCATTAATAAACTCATCTGACTCTGAGTCAGAAGGTTCATGCACTGCTCTAACTGGTTTACGAAATTTGGGCTTTTCTTCATCCCTATTTCTGTCACTATTCTTCCCTCCCTGTGCAAATATTTTCTTCCTACAAACTCTTGCATAATGTCCAGTTTTTTTACAGTACAAACAAGTAGCAGTCCGAGCTTGACATTCATCTTCTCTGTGGGACGACATTCCACATCTGAAACACTTGGTGTCGCTGTTGTCATGCTCACCGTCATCATTTCTGCTTTCGCTTCTTCCGTGTGCTTTAGGTTTCATTTTCGTGTCGTCACCGCGACTCCCCCTCGTCGTGAAGTGAACCTGATTGTCCCGGGCTCTGTGATCACTGGCCTCCGAAAATAATCAAGACTCCGTCTGCGCAGCTTCAAAAGCTCTTGCAGTTGACAATGCTTTGTCTAAAACCAGTCCATCCTCCTGTAACAGTTTGTCACGCAGCCTCTTCATCGCACATTTCTCCACAATCTGATCCCTGATCATGTCATTCTCCAGTGCGCCGAAGTCGCACGATTTCGCTAGTTCCCGCAGTCCATTCACAAAAGCATCAACCGACTCGTCGGGAAACTGAGCTCTTTGTCTAAACTTGTGTCTTTCCAAAACCACATTTCTCCGTGGCGTAAAGTATACATCCAGGGCAGCAACAGCCTGCGCATGCGTACCTTTGTCTCCAGGTAGATTAGCGAAAATCCTCTGGGTCGGCGCACCAATGCAATGCAGAAACGTGGCTCTTCTGAGCGCGTCCTGTGCACTGACAGTCCCACTCGCAACTTCGAAGAAATTGTACGAGTCCTTCCATAACGTGTATTCCGTATACAAGTCCGATGCTCCCAGGTTCAATGGGACTGGCGGGGCTAGTTGAGCGTGGAAAGCAGGCGCCGGCGGCACTGGTGCAGCAGCAGCCTGTTGTCCCTCCTGCGACATGGTGGTCACTCGTGGTTCAGTCTGCGTTTCCCCGGCGTATTAGACGTGAAATCCGTGTCGTCTTGTTGCCTTCGACTTCATAGCAAACTATCCCATCCTCGTCGCCAAATGTTGTGTTGTCCATAAATGATCAGTCAGGTTCTTATTAACTCGATTTATTAACACATTATAATCACCATGTCCCTGCTCTCAGTCTAGCGTGTCTATCTGTCTCTCCGCCTCCCGCGATCTCTTCCAGCATCTCGCGATATCTCCAGTAGCTAAGATACTATACTACACTCTAGATACACATATAGTGCCATCATTTCAATCACCAAATGATCACAACTTCAGGGCTTAAGTTTAATTTTTCATAATGGGGGGATACCCCCCTTAAGAGCTCCACATAGGGGGAATTTTTAAAGTTTAGGGGGGATACTACTTGGGAGCTTGCGAGTCTTACATTTGGCCCCCAACACTAATTTAAGGGATTCTCTTCATTACATTCCTTATACAAATGTCCTCATGTGCTATTATTTTAACAGTCGTGTAGGCCTACTGCACTCGGTCTTCTGCTTTATCTTTACTCAGTTGAAAAATTAAGAACAGAAGAAGTCAAACACTTTGTTTTCAATGAATTCATTAACTTTTAATCCTTTTACATTTTTGCCAAGAACAGCACATGGGTCGTGTACAACTTTTGAGAGGGAGAGAGCGAGAAGGAACAAGCGTGAAGGGGTTCTGTGTGCCTACGCACGCGCAAAGGCGCGCGCAAAGGCGCGCGCACGAGCGCGCCTTTGTGTTTGTCGCCACTAGATCAAAGATTGTACAAAGGACAGATGCACCACCGAAATCGGAAGATGGTTTGTCAAGTGAAGTCAATAGACCCGAATTCATACACGCCGTCACGTTCTTATACATTTATCAGACAATAAGGTGAAATTTGTGCGGGATTGATATGCTGGCCTGAGTTGCGGGATATGAAGAAAATATATTATATATACCGGTATATATAATATCCGCCATCCCGCACTGAAATGTAAGCCCTGATCAGTTTCTTAACAACAAATATTTTCCAAATAAGGCTTCAGGTAGAAGTGTCTGTTCCTCAGCTTTCCTTGGTGTTTTGACATACGCGCACTGTCAAGCTCGCGCAGCTGTGTGTGGGATGGGCGTGGGGGACGCTTTGCCATGGCAACGGGGGAAAAAAACGTTCAAGCGCCAAACCAGCTGCGAGGATTCCCACCTGTGTAGGCCTATTATTAATTATTATTATTATTATTATTATTATTATTATTATTATTATTATTATTATTATTATTATAGCAGCTAGTGAAGTACATTTCCCTAGGTAAAATAATTCTGGGCGGATATTGAAACTATGGCGGCCGAAATTAAACTATACGTCGTCAATGTGTGGGAAATATAAATTCTGATCCTATTTCAGATAGTTGAAGTTCATGTGCGTTGCTTTGGGTTAATTCGACTTAAATAGAATAATGAATTAGCTATGGGCATCTGATGGTTCTACATGGTTCCATCAGGATGTTTGTGACATAAAATAACACAGATTATAATTTGTATTTTCAGGTCGTTGTAGAGGTGGTGGTTAGTTGCTTGTAGGTGTTGGGAATGGAGACATGTCCAACAGTTATCAGCTAGTGGATCCACTGCAACCTGGACCATCAAAGGCGCCGGTACAGACGGATTGGAACAAGTGTGTTTTGTGCCAAACAATCACACCAGAACGTTTGCAGTGCCCAACAGAATCAAAACGGCACGATGTTGGAGTTGGTTATTCTACCATTGCCTCCAGAATCAGATGTTTCAATGATCTTCACGAATTACCGATGCCACTAGAATTAGGACTCCTTTATGACGGAAATGGCATTGAAGCTACGTTTCATGAGAACAATGCCAGGTGGCACAAATCCTGCCATACAAAATTCAATAATACAAAATTACAACGAGCAGAAAAAAGGAAATGCACACAGGATTGCGACTCTGATGCTACTACATCCAAGAAATACACTCGTCAAGTCGCTCATCATGAAGTGCCAGCATCGGATGTCTGTTTTTTATGCGAAGATGCGTCGACTTCCGAACCAATCCGTGAGGCATCAACTTTTCGTCTAGACTCCCGCGTACGAAGATGTGCATTAGAGCTGCAGGATGAGAGGCTACTTGCAAAATTGAGTGCTGGGGACATGGTCGCACAAGATGCTAAATATCATCCAAGGTGTCTTGTTTCACTTTACAACAAAGCTACATCGTTACAAGATAAACAAGATAGACACAACTGATAAAGTCAACCATGGGATTGCACTAGCCGAGTTGCTGTCATTTATAGGTGAAACAAGAATGGATGAAGAGCATGCCCCTGTCTTTAAACTTGCAGATCTCGTCAAACTTTATTCTAATCGTCTAGACCAACTTGGAGTGGAGCAGCATGTCCGACCACATAGCACAGAGTTAAAAAATCGCATCCTGGCCCAATTCCCAGACCTTACGGCTCATAAGGAAGGGCGTGATATACTACTTGCATTTGATAAAGATGTAGGACCTGCCCTCCGTAAAGTCGGCAAAGAAGACTACGATGACGAAGCCATATGTCTTGCAAGGGCAGCGAAGATAGTACGGAGAGATATGTTCCAAACTGAAGCTACATTCACAGGTTCATTCAATGAGGACTGCCAAGTAAAATCAGTACCTCAGTCACTGTTGTCTTTGGTGGCCATGATCCTCGATGGCCCCAACATCAAGTCTCAATCAGGTGAAGGTGTACCCCAAGCAACTCTCAGCACAGCCCAGTTGTTGCAGTACAATAGCTCCATCCGTCGCAGAGCGGGTAGTACTACTGTGCGTCACCACAAAGACAGAGAAACCCCATTGCCCATCTACGTGGGACTCACAGTCCATGCAAGGACTCGGAAACGTGACCTCATTGAGATGCTGTTTGACCTCGGACTGTCCATCTCCTATGACCGGGTGATGACAATCTCCACATCCATGGGAAACAGAGTGTGTGAGCAGTATCACCGAGATCTGGTAGTGTGTCCACCCAATCTACGGAATGGCTTATTCACAACGGCAGCGGTTGATAATATCGACCACAATCCGAGCTCCACAACGTCGACAGCGTCCTTGAACAGCCATCAACTACCACTACACTGTCAGAGCTCCCAGAGTCCTACACCTGTGTTCGTCCGCTGGTGTTACCTCGGAAGGATCCTCCACTCCCAAAGGCTGATGGTCCATTGAAGAGTGATGGGCAGGAGATCATCCAGGCATTGCACCAAGAGTATGGGTCCATACCTTTAATACTTTAAGATGATACCATGTCTAAGAACCTGATGCAATAACATTATTGTTGTACCATGAATAAATGTTTGATTGTTTTCTGACAATTTTAATGTACTTGCTTAACTTATAGGTGGCTGGATACTGTGAAACAGAGGTATCTAGAAATTCCACAAAGTGACTAACTTATCATGGGCAGCCTACCAGGCCAGTAAGGAGTCAGGACAAGATACTCTGCCGGCGATCACAGCACTACTTCCCCTCTTTCCGGACGACTCCAAGTCCGTTGGTATGATACGGCACTCCATGGATGTGATTAAACAAGCTGTGATGGAAGTCAACCCAGGACAGACACCAGTGATCACTGTGGATCAACCTCTCTACACCATCTCCAAACAGATACAGTGGACTTGGCCATCAACATACGGGGAAGATAATTTCGTCATCATCTTGCGAGGGCTGCATATAGAGATGGCTGGAATAAAAGTGATCGGAGACTGGCTGGAAGATGCTGGCTGGGTGGAAGCCTTGGTTCAGGCCAGAGTTGCTTCTCCTGGAACTGCAAATTTATTTCTGAAGGCATCTCATGTTACAAGAACCAGACATGCGCATGAAGTGACAGCAAGCAGCTTATATATCCTACTAACAAAGTCTTATGCTCATTACACAGAGTCTCTGGAGTCTGAAAGCCAACCTGAATCCTTTGATGACTGGTGTGGTCAACGAATTCGAGATGTGCCACAGTTCCAATTCTGGCACATCACTCTTCAACTGGAACTCCTCCTCTTAACGTTTGTCAAGTCACTGAGGACAGCAAACTTCCCCCTGTACATTGACAGCCTCACACAGCTTGCACCATGGTTTTTCAGCATAGACCACACCAACTATGCACGATGGGTGCCGGTCCACATACGAGACATGATGAGTCTTAGCAAGTCACACCCAGAAATTGCTACTGAATTCACCAATGGCAAATTCACAGTTCACAAGACAAAACGAGTGTTCTCATCCATGGCCATTGACCAGGCTCATGAGCAAAATAATGCTGCTGTGAAGAGTGACGGTGGTGCTGTTGGACTCACTCAAACTCCAAATGCTCTTAGAAGATGGATGGTGGCTGGGCCGGAACTGGTCAGAATGACTACCGAGTTTGAAGCATCCATGGAGGGAAGGAAAATACGGATGGATCAAGACACACGCCACCATGAACAAACAAAGAGTTCACAGGTAATCTTTACTCAACAAGTCAAACGACTGGTTGAAGTAATATAAGAAATGGGAAATCCCTTCCTAGAAGAGAGTACAGACTTAATGCGACTGGACACAAGAGACATTGCTGACCCAAATGTTGTTTCTACTGTTCAACAGGCTGAGGAGATAGGTAAGAAACAGTACAAGACCTTCGTAGCCGACCGTCTACAGGAGCGAACGGTACCTCTTACTGAGCCAATAAAGAAGAATAAACTGCCATTGTTTAGTCGATCGTCTCCAAGAGAGAAATCCAAGACAAGTTTGCAGGTTACTTCGCTAAAGAGTGACTGCTCTTTATTCTCAAGACTCTACATTGCGTCTCAAACAAGAGATGGTGATCTGGAAGAATTTTTCCGCCATGAAAACCAAGCATGTCCCCCGTCAATATCTCAGCTTGGGAAGTTACGACTGGGAACCAAATCAGATCTATTGGTGTGTCTAGAGAGTTGCGCAGAGGTCAGAGGTGATGGTCCAAAACCAGATACTGACGTCACTATCCTTGACGGGGCAGTGTTGGTCAACTTTCTGAAACCAGTTGCTGCCAAAACCTTTGATGATTATGCACTGAAAGTATTCTTGCCCTACATACAAGGACACTTGCAAAGAGCCTGTCGTGTGGATATACTCTGGGACCAGTACTGTAATAACAGCCTGAAATCTCAAGCCAGGGACAAACGTGGGAAAGGCATTCGAAGGAGAGTTGACGGATCCACTGTTCTACCAGGTAATTGGCAGCAGTTCCTGAGAATTGATGCAAACAAAACAGAACTGTTTGCCTTCTTGACAAAACACATCACACATCTTGTATCAGATAAGCAGATAGTCACCACGAATGGTTCAGATGTGATGTGCATTCCCGCACGGGACATCAGTCATCTTGCCCCATGTGACCATGAGGAGGCTGATACACGAATGATGCTACATCTCGCGGATGCAGTCCGTGATGGATTTCAGAAAATTCTTCTGCGTACGGTGGACACAGATGTTGTGGTATTGGCTATGGCAGCAACAACCAAACTCAAAATCAAGGAGCTTTGGGTGGCCTTTGGGACAGGGAAGCACTTCAGGTATATACCAGCACATGAAATTGCAGCATTCCTTGGACCAGATAAGTCACAGGCCCTCCCGATGTTCCATGCATACACAGGGTGTGACACAGTGTCGTCATTTAATACACGGGGAAAGAAGATAGCCTGGGATACCTGGAAAGCATTTGACGAATTGACGCCAGCCTTAGTTGATCTGTCCACGGGGACAGCAGACATCTCTGATGACATTGTGGCAGTACTTGAACGGTTCACCATTCTTCTCTACGATCGAACCAGCAATCTCCTCAACATAGACGAAGCTCGACAGGCACTCTTCACAAAGAAAGGACGAGCCATGGAAGCTATTCCCCCTACCAGAGGAGTCCTGGTCCAACAAATCAAGAGGGCTGTGTACACGGGTGGGCACTGCTGGGGAAACATGCTCAAGGTTGTTATGGATCTGCCCTCACCTGGGGATTGGGGATGGATCGATCCCCAAAACTGGAAACCCCTGTGGTCCACGCTTCCTGAAGCCAGCACTTCATCAAGGCAACTGATTTGTTGTAACTGCAAAAAGGGTTGCAAGGGACGATGCAAGTGCCAACAAGCTGGTTTGAAATGTACTGCTTTGTGCCAGTGTGGTGGAGAAAATTGTGACGTATAAACAAGATCAAACTGGAACTAACTTGTAACTTACCTTAAAAGTGCTTTATTGTTTAATAATTTCACTATCACTAATATTAAATGTTCAGAACCAATTGTTGTCATTCATAGTGGTTTACCTAAAATAAATGTATACTTATCTGTCAACTAGTTAATTTTGTTCTGTAATTTCACTGGAAACATTTCGTCCTGAATTTTAGTCCTGAACAGAGGCTCAAAAAATGTTTGAGTCAGCACTTATTACGCTCCTTGGTGGGTTAATTGACATTGCTTGCAACACAAATGCAAATTGTGGTCATTTAGAGAATACAATTATGGCATATATGTGTATCTAGAGTAATTTCATTGGAACATAATGAAGCATTTGTGTCGTCTGGTAAAACATATTTGGGGTCAAAACGGCCATTTTGTAAAATGGCCGCCATGGCTACCATAGGACGTTTTCGCGGTGGCTCCATATCTGGAATTATTCATTCGACTTTTATATATATATATATGACTGTGCAAAATGTCATGCTTGTACGTATGAACCCACAATTGTTACACCTATCTGCCTGACTATAAGAACGTCCAGTAGCTCATCCTCTGTCCCTCTTTATCTGTCTGGACCTGGGCCCTCGCTGTCTGTCCTCCTCCTCCTCCGCCTCCTCCTCCTCCTCCTCCTCCTCCTCCTCCTCCTCCTCCTGCTCCTCCTCTGTCTCCTCCTCCTCCTACTCTTCCTCCTCCTCCTACTCTTCCTCCTCTTCCTCCTGCTCCTCCTCTGTCTCCTCCTCTTGCTGCTCCTCCTCTTCCTCCTCCTCCTCTTCCTCCTCTTCCTCTTCCTCCTCTTCCTCCTCTTCCTCCTCCTCCTGATCCACCACTGCTGTACTTGGCCCTGGTGTGTCCTCAGGGATGGAGGCAATTAGGACAGGGGGGTTGGTGGAATGCCTCCGTCCCAATACCTCATCCATGAGGACCAACCAGGGCCAAGTGGCAGCACTGGGTTTCCCACCCACCCCCTGGCCTGACCCTGGACACGTACAGGTTATAAAGTTATAACAGCTTATTGTTGGTGTGATGGTTTAGAGCAGGATAACAGCTGACTGATATAAAGTTAGAACAGCTTATTGTTAGTGTGATGGTTTAGAGCAGGATAACAGCTGACTGATATAAAGTTATAACAGCTTATTGTTAGTGTGATGGTTTAGAGCAGGATAACGGCTTACAGGTTATAAAGTTATAACAGCTTATTGTAAGTGTGATGGTTTAGAGCAGGATAACAGCTGACTGATATAAAGTTATAACAGCTTATTGTTAGTGTGATAGTTTAGAGCAGGATAACAGCTGACTGATATAAAGTTAGAACAGCTTATTGTTAGTGTGATGGTTTAGAGCAGGATAACAGCTGACTGATATAAAGTTATAACAGCTTATTGTCAGTGTGATGGTTTAGAGCAGGATAACAGCTGACTGATATAAAGTTATAACAGCTTATTGTTAGTGTGATGGTTTAGAGCAGGATAACAGCTGACTGATATAAAGTTATAACAGCTTATTGTTAGTGTGATGGTTTAGAGCAGGATAACAGCTGACTGATATAAAGTTATAACAGCTTATTGTTAGTGTGATGAGCTCCATGTAACAACATGCAATCAGCATATCGAATGACATCACTAATTCAATTAAATTCAAATCACTTTATTCGTCCCTGAGGAGCAATTTAAAGGGGAGGCACATAACAGTAGCTAAAAAAGAGACACAATCAACAAACACAAACGCTACACAATCAAGCAACACACGGATCGTGACAACAACATTCAACACATGAGTGAAAAGTGCTTCATGAAGTGCTTCCATTCTAAAGTGCAGCATGTTGATGAGTCATTGACCAGCATTAAGGAGCTGGACAGCCCTGGGGGTGAAGGCTGCCTTCCTCCTCTGTGTCCGACAGCCTGGAGTCTGTGTCCTGATGGGCGCCACTCGAACTCAGGGAACAGGATATGTTGGTCTGTGCAACCCTGTCTCATCAAAATTAGGTTCCCAGAAAACTATTCGGCATTCTCAATTACGTTTGGCAAAAAAACGTATTTTGTCCGTGATTACGTTTTATTGAACGTATCGCAAATACGTTCGGTCTCAGCCTATTTTTTGCCATTTATTTACTTCTAGGATTATGTTTGTTTGAAACGTATCCCAGATATGTTGAATGTCAACGTATAGCACATTATTGTCATTAAGGCATATTTCCCTTTCGGGGAACGTTTCATTTAACGTACATAGTCTGAAACACGTATCTTGGCCGTGAATACGTTTTATTGAACAACCAACAAGGTTATAAAATACATAAATTCCTTGTTATATAGCCTACAATACATGAATTATAATTATTTGACAACTTCCCATCACTGCCAGTACGGCGAAGGTGACGGTGATGCAGGGTTGCGAGCTTCACGGGTTGTTTAAAAAACGGATTCGCGGGTGTAAACCTCAAAGGCACGGGTCACGGTTTTCTTGGGTATTTCAAAACCCAGCGCAGAAACAGTTGGGGTGTATTAATATGTATTGTATAATCTTCTTGAAAACTCAGTCAGAACTATTAAAAACCAGAGGATGGGCGGGGTTGGGCAGTGGACACACACACACACACACACACACATACACCAACCCGGTATCACGCCAAGGGGTGAAATAGATACGTTGGTCCACATCGCAAGGCGTGTTCAGGGTCACGCTTTGCCTAGTCTGGCTGAACGGAAGTGGACAGCGTCTATAGAGTGGCGAAGTCACGCCCCTTCCGGTAGAGCTCATGGGACCTGTGAGATCGAAAAATATGAATGGCTATCAATGGAGAGAAAATAATTATTTTCTGGTCCCAGTCTTTATATGCCCTGGATTACACATATGTTGTTTGTGGATTTAAATGATAATTTTTCATGCAAAGAAAACTAAAAAAAATTGTAAAGAAGTTTGATAATTTTAGGTTTTATGTGAGGCCGCTTTGTGAACTACAGCTCTTCGCTGCTCTCGACGCATGATATACGTCACCACACCCGCACTTGGAACTCGGCACAGAGATGGCACATAGAGATGGCACATAACTAAAACTCTCCACATGCCCTGACTTATAGTGGTTTCTATGCTTTTATCCTCACCTTGAAAAAAAGTGGTGAAGTGGAGCAGAGAGATCGCCATCTCTGTGCCGAGTTCCAAGTGCGGGTGTGGTGACGTATATCATATGCGTCATGAAGTACAAAGTACATGTTTGGTCATTAATGGTCTGAGAGGGCCCCCTATTGGAAAAATGACGTTGACGCAGTCCAAAGACCCCAAAGTAACCCCGGGTGACCGGTTCTGAATTCAGCAGCGGACACTTTCTTCAGTTTGGGGCAAAGTGCCCTTCATTTTGGGGGCCCCAATTCAATTTAGGGGTGGGTATTGCCAAAGAAGTCACGATTCGATTCGTATCACGATTCACATGCTACGATGCGATTCTATCACGATGCATCGCGATACTTGAATTATTGCGATGCATTGCGATGCATTGCGAATTTTCACTGAACACTGTTAAAAAAAAATTAAGCCATTACCAGTGGCTGACTGGCTGTGTATGATCTGGATAGTGTGTTCAATTGATAACTCAAAGCAACTCAATTCATACATAGCTGTATTTATTGAAAGGACTATTACTGGATACACTGACAAGAAGTGCTAAGGATCTATACAACTTAAAATAACAAAATAAGGATAATCAGTGCCGTTTACATGGCCTCAGTGGTCCTTTAAACCAATGAAATGAAAACATTCAAACATTTCCCCTTTTGGAAGTAGCTGCCATTATAACAACAATATCATTTCTTAAACATAAGAGGACAAACTGATGCCACAAAAAGTGAATAGGCTTTATAAAACTATATAAAAAATATATATATATATATATATTTTTTAATTATTCATTTTTTTAAATTAATAATCGATTCTTGGCGTCAACAATCGATGCAGTAGATCGTGAAAATTAGAATCGCGATGCATCGTCATGACGATTATTTGGCACACCCCTAATTTAATTGGGTTAACTTTTCGCACAAAGTGTGCCAAAATCTCCAATTTAGTATACCGAAAATGACCTCTTCCCTCAGCGTTGGCGAGGTGGTGGGAGGCCTTCAGGGCAGCCAGGATCAGGCGATTCTTCAGACTGAAGTCCGGGTCCTCGATCGCGGAGCAGCCGGGGCGCGCGGCGCATCCCTGGGTGGAAGCGGACGCGCAGACCCAGTGCGCGCCGCGGTAGCCACCGGAGGCCTCCCGCGTCGTGGAGGTCGGGGCCGGTCGCAGGGTCGCGGGTCAGGACGCGGAGGTGGAGGTCTCACCTGTGGCTGTGTCCTCTGGGGTCCGGCGGGGGGGCCCGGAGCCCACGCAGGGTGGCGAGGAGCCCGACGCGTCTCAGGCGCGCGGCGATGGGGAGGCCTCTAAGTCTCGCGGCGAGTAGGCCGGTCCGTAGGCCTCAGACCAGCCCTCGTGGTGGTGGTGACGGGCAGGCCCGTAGGGAGACCAGTCCCTACCGGGCTTCGCGTGTTGCTCCCATCGCCTGGGAGACGGGTGGCGTGGAGCCCAGAGGCGTTCATGTCTGTTGTCAAAATGACAGAAGCGGGCCTCCGGGGCAGGTGCAGCCCACGCGGAGGGGTTCATCAGCGGTGGGGGGTAGTGGGGGTCCCGAGGAGTCCGTGTGCGACGTCCCCGTTGGACCAGGGTCCACTCACCGTTGGTTAGGGGGTCGTTGGGATGCATGGTTCTCTTCGAGCAGTGCAGGAACTCGAACGATAACGGAAGGAAGCTAAGCTAAACTGTAAGGTAATAAGACAAGTGCGATCCAGCCAATATCCGTATTTATTTTTAGGAAATTAGGCTGCTGTATGCTAGTACGACGTTTCGTCAAATAATTGACTTCATCAGGTACAAATTTAGTAGCAATAGAAACAGACCCTATGACAGAGAATCCACGCAAGCCGAGGTAACAGGGCACAAATGTGACAGCACAAAAACAAGGAGGATAAACAGCTTTGAGATTTGAATTGGGGCAATAGGGAGGTTGAATTTTCAAATGTAATTGTGCAATAATGCAACAATGTAGCATAATTTTGTCACCAGCAGGTGGAGTGAGGAGGACCATGGTGCCTGCACCTTCCGGAGCCGCCAGCAGTGGTCGCTGATTGTCCCTAAACCGGGTGGTGTTGGACTGACAGCTCGCGACAGAATTTAATAAAAACATAATCAAATGACCCCGTTGCATTAAATTATTGCAGTGGAGGACAAATAACAAATAACAGAAAAGAATAAAAACAAAAGATCGAACGTGCCCCGAATAATAAAATGTGTAATAATGTGACCGTAAATACGGTTCAAACATTAGAAGCATCCTTATTTGCATTATATATACATTTTAAATTACATATATACAATAGGGAAGAGGAAGCAGCAGGTGAGTAGGGGATGGGAAATGAATGAGAGGGGACTGGGGGACACGGGATGGTGGAGAACGATAAAAAACGAATAAAATAAATTAAATCGAGGGCCTAGATAAAGGGGGAAGTCGCAGGAAGGGTCAATGGGGAGCCGGGAGGGTAAATGAATAAATTGGTGAAAGTAGGGGGGCCGATTGTAAGGTCGAATTAAACCGCAAAAAAACATAGCGTGTAAACAATGTTATTTTTGTACGTTGTACTACCATCAAACATCCAGGAGATGGAGCATGGAGAACCGTGGTGTTATAATGAATTTAGGTCACCAACAGGGGGTGCTAAGTGACTCCAAACCATATTAATGTTGGAGATCCAAGATGGCGGCCTCCGTGGGCAGAAACGTAAACAAAACATTAAATAAGAGCGGTATTATGGGTCACAAAAATCCAAATGTGTGACGATAAATAGTAAAAGTAGAACACAAGACGAACCAGCGGAGAACAAAACACAAAAAGCAAAAAATTTAGCCGAAAAACTTAAAAGAGTTCGGACCAAAATGGCCGCAGAGTGCGTGAAATGATGTATTTAATAAATAAGTACATAGGCCCTACTGTATAATTTGTTCTAGACTGCTTTTTTGGCGTAATTGATAAGAATTTATCGTCTACGTTATTGCATTGCTAAGCGTTCAATTTCTTTGTCTTACCTTGTGCCTTGCAGTATTTATCGTATCATTATCGACTCATTTTAATGTGTTTTATCAATGTTATCTTTTCTTTTTGTTTTTGTTTCGTGTTTTCGTTCCCCGTGGTCAGCAGGTGTCGCCAAATAGACCAAAACCATGCGTTCCTAATAAAACAGTGGGTCAAATCAATGTACTGTCGAGGTTTGAAGAGTACATTAAAGCACTTTTAAGGAATGATGTGGTAACGTGATCGCTTGAATAAATAAGAATGGCAGGGAAGGGGGGGGGGGCACAGGACATCAATAGAATAATTACACAGGGTGCATTTGGAAACCATATTAAAAGTAATATTGTTTGTAAATAGGAATGTATGAAAAATAAAAAATAGGGGGACGAAGGGGGGCTGGGGCAGGGGGGCAGAATAAACACAAACACATGGTAAGAAAAATAAGAAAGGGGGATCCTTTGTGGGGGGCCGGGGGCTGGGGTGGAGGTCATGTAAGGGGGCCTTTGTGGGGTAGGGAAGGGAGAGGTTGGGGTTAGGGTCAGGGGTGGGAGAGGTTAGGTTTAGGGCCAGGGGGCGGGGTCAGGGTAAGGGCTAGGTAAGGGAGGGGGTTGGGGTTAGGGTCAGGGGTGGGAAGGGTTAGGTTTAGGACCGGGAGAGGGTCGGGGTTAGGGTTAGGGTCAGTTGAGGGAGAGGGTTAGGGTTAGGACAGTCAGCAATTAACGACGCCAAGGTGGCGTCGCTGGCACGGGCATCATCAGGCGGCTCCCCAGGGGTCCCCGACCCACCCCAACGTTCAAACCAAGGGGTTGCATGGTCCCCAGCCTGTCAATCCAAATCCTCTCCGACCTGCGCCGTTGGGCGGCAGACCAGAAGGGGTTGGCTTCTAGCACCGACGCGGAAAGGGCCAGCCATCCGTGTTGTATAAAAATGCGCAACCAAGGGTAGGTGAGCGTCTCTTTTATGTTTGATATTATGTCGGTGCTGGTGGAAGCGGACACGTACTGTGTTTCCTGTTTCTCCTACGTATTGGGGTTCACAAGTGAGACAGCGGATCAGGTAGACACAGTTCTTCGTATTGATGCCTGCGTGCCGTTCAGTGGGGAGAACATTCCCATTGTTTTGGTTCCGGGCCAACGGAATAAAATTATAAAAATACGAGAGTCTAGTGAATCTGGGCTCCGACAAGGGGCGCAGTTTGGCCCTCACCAGGAGGTCTCTAATATTTTTGTTTCTCCTGTAGGCGGCGATGATGCCATAACCCGGAAGGTAAGTGGTCGTGTCGAGGAGATGTTAAAAGTGTGAGTTTAAAGGTTTTAAGGGAGAGACGGCGGGCCGATCGCGAATATCCCCTAAGGGCGAGGGCGTCAAACAGAATTTTAACTGCTTCCCAGAAGTCTGCAGTTCTGGAGCATATGCGCTCAAAGCGCAGGAGTTGCGGTTTAAGGAGCCCCGCGAACGTGTGCCTAGGGTGGAAGCTGCTCGCATGTAAGAGCGCGTGTGTGTCTGTGGGCTTAAAGAAAACTTTCACGTCTAAAATGAGGGACGTCATGAACTGTGGGCCTTTGAACGTGGTGGTATCGAGAAAATCAACGGAGGAAAAATGTTTGCATGATTTGAGAGTAATGGACGGATCGTGCGTGTTTAGGATGTTTAGAAATTGATCGAATTCCGATTCAGAGTGTTGCCAAACGCCCCATATGTCATCTAGATAACGCATGTATGATAGAGGTTGCAGAGGGCAGACGGCGAGCGCAGAGGCTTCCCACTGCACCATAAAGAGGTTAGCATACGAGGGGGCGAACTTCTTCCCCATAGCCGTGCCTTTGATTTGGAGAAAGAACTGATTGTCAAAGAGGAAATCATTTCTCGTGAGGTTTATCTCCAGCAAGCGAAGAAGTTAGTCGTCAGGGCGCGTGACGTCAGGACGCAGGTTAAAAGCATCACGCACGGCGCGCATGCCCCCAGCAATGTCTATATTAGTGTACAGACTGCCAACGTCCATAGTGAATAAGAAAGCGTGCGCAGGGATCCGAAGAGCACGGACCTTGGTGACGAAATCATAAGTGTCTTTTACGTAGCTCACGTGTGAGATAGAAAGAGGGTAAAGATAGTGATCCAGGTACTCAGCCGTATGGTAGGTTTCACTGCTACAGTCCGAAACTATCGGGCGCCCCGGGGGGATCTTAAAGGGCTCACTCCAGGCCACAGGCTCTTTATGTATTTTTGGTAACATGTAGAAGAGCCTGGGCCTGGGTTGCGCGTCACCCAAGAGGTAGTCACGCTGCCCGTAGGTGATGTACTTTTTTCTCCACAGGGAGTAAATCAAATCAACAATCATCGGGACGGTCGCAGTATATATGGGAGCCTCCAGTTTGGAGTAGTAGCGCGTGTCGTGCAGCTGCCTGTGGCCCTCCCATATATACTGAGACCTGTCCATGATGACAACAGCGCTGCCTTTATCGGCGGGCTTGATTACTATATTTTTGTTTTGAATTAGTTTGCGGAGAGCCTCCGACTCCTCAGGGAGGAGGTTAGCAGGGGCCCGGTTGATCCTGAAGGATTCGTGATAATAACGGAGGTCAGCATTGACCAAGCGCGCGACTTCTAACGGGATGTCATCCTCGGGTGGAACCCAGGAGGATTTGTATGTGAAGGGTAGTTTCTTCCGACGGGGGGTGATCCCGGAAATAGACGGCTAGTTTAACCCTGCGGTGGTACTGTTGCATGTCCGAGCGGACCTGTTGGTACAACTCGCACGGGTCTATGTCGGTGGAGGGAATGAACGTGAGTCCTTCATCCAAAACTGAGAATTGCGCCGCCGTAAGTAGGAAAGACGTAGAAAGATTAATAACCGAGCGGTTCCCTTGAGGTGTGTCTCGGGACGCGGGAGCGCTCAGTTTAAATACCCGACCCATTGGTTAAAGAGGAGCGCTGCCGTGTCCCGAGACCAGTGGATGTTATCACGTTCGGTGACGAACGCCTGTCTGGGCAGCGTTGGGATCTACTCGTATCGAGTGGCGATGAAAGCATTTAACTTGGAGAGAAGCTCCTGCTCTCTGAACGGGAGCGCACGGGAATAGTTGACTTCAGGAATCAGGAGCGCAGCGCAAGGGAACGCGATACGTGCCCATTTAACAGTGGTTTGGAGATTACGCACAAACGATTTCTCTAACTTGTTATTCCTTTCGTTTAAGCCGAAGCCAGGACCAGTTTGCGGACCTTGGGGTTGATGGTGGTCTTGGCCATCGCCGCGGAGGCATGACGGAACGACGCGCCAGGATAACCATCGATCTGGAGACCAGGTATGCTAAATTCAGCGAAGCGTGTGACGTTCGAGTCACGAGAATGAGAAGCGGTTCCCTAGACTGTAAGTGCCACTCTTGGCATTTCTTACCCGTGCTTGGGTGTCGGGTGGGTCGAGCGAGGGTCACAGTCGGGGTGGAGAAGGAAGAGGCGGGGCTGGCGGGGTCCCGTGCGTCAGCCGGTGCGTCGTTTCTCTCCGGGTCGGCCCGGGCTAACCCATGCGGGGGTGTCGAGCCGGAGGGCGGTGGAGGAAGAGGAGGGGGAGGAAGAGGAGAAGAGGAAGGTCCGGGAGCGGGCATGGCTGCGACTCGTCGGCGGAGGCGGCTGGACGCGAGCCTGGTCATTTGAGCCAACGGTGTGGTGCTCTGGAGAAGTCCCGGGGCTGCAGGCCGTGGAGGAGAGGGGGTAAGGGGAACGGGAGAGGAAGAGGAGGCGGGGGGGATGGGGGGGCACAGGGGCGGAGAAGAAGGAGAGGAGGAGAAGGCCAGCGAAAAGGTAGGCGACGGCAGCCTGGCCGGGGAGCGCCGTTCAGCAGGTCCTACCCCCACGTCGAGGGCACCCGGACCAGGTCCAGGGGACCGGAGGCCGGGGGCAGGAGGCGGTGGTCCAGCAGGTAGGGTGAAGTGTGGCAGCACGGCTCCAGGGGCGGGTTGCGGGAACAGCTGGACCAGAGGGACCGGAACGTCCAGAACCTCTCTGAGGCGAGAGCGCAGCGCGCTCACCGTCTCCGGGCGCAGGCGTTGGCCGAAGTGGCGTTGAGCCCAGGCCAGGGCCACGGTGAAGTTCGGGCGCCAGATGGGGTCTGGAAGGAGGAGGAGAGCACCCACCTTCTCGTCCACCGCAGCCTTGTAGTGGTCCCGGAGCAGCAGCATGCTGGTGTACCGCCAGTTGCGCGCGTCACCGTCAATCAGCTGCGCAGTCGCGGCGTTGGGGACAGCAGGGCGAATGGAGACCCTCAGGGACTCAGTTAGCCTGGCGACGACGGGAAGGGGCTCTGGGCCCTCGGCGTTGGCGAGGTGGTGAGAGGCCTTCAGGGCCGCCAGGAGTCCGGGTCGTCAGAGAGCTGAGCAGCCGGGGCACGCGGCGCCTGCCTGGGTGGAGGCGGACGCGCAGACCCAGTGCGCGCCGCGATGGTGACCGGAGGTCAGGGCCGGTCGCGGGGTCGTGGGTCGGGAAGCGGAGGTGGAGGTCTCACCTGCGGGGTCCGGCGGGGGGGCTCAGCTCGGGCGGGATGGCGAGGAGCCCGACGCGTCTCAGGAGCGCGGCGATGGAGAGGCTCCTGCGCCTCACGGCGAGGAGGCGAGTAGGCCGGTCTGCGAGGAGGTGGGTAGGCCGGTCGGCGTGGAGGCGAGTAGGCCGGTCCGTGGGCCTCGGACCAACCCTCGTGGTAGTGACGGGTAGGCCCGTAGGGAGACCAGTCCCTGACGGGCCTCGCGTGTTGCTCCCAACGTCTGGGAGACGGCTGGCGTGGGGCCCAGAGTATTCGTGTCCGTGGTCGAAGTGATGGAAGCCTCCGGAGCAGGTGCAGCCCACGCGGAGAAATCCATCAGCGGTGGGGGGTAGTGGGGGTCCCGAGGAGTCCGCCTGCGACGTCCCCGTTGGACCAGGGTCCACTCACCGTCATCTTGAAGGTGGTTCGGTTGCATGTTTCTTTTCGAATAGTTTGAATTCAAATTAAAACGGAAAGTATCTAAGCTATACTGAAATAAACTAAACTGAACTGTAAGGTAATGAGACAAGTGCGATCCAGCCAATATCCGATTTATTTGGAAATTAGGCTGCTGTGGGCTTAGTACTATGTTTCGTCAATACAATGACTTCATCAGGTACAAATAGATAGCATAGAAACAGACCGTATAATGGAGAATCCAGACAAGCCGTGGTTACAGAGCACAAATGAGAGACAACGAAAACAAATACTTTTATACAGACATGTAGGAGGGAGGGGGGACTTGAGGTCTGGGGCAGAGACATCCAATAGGGGGCCAGGGCATCAAAACAATTTCAAATTTAAACATGAAAAGCCAATGGGGGGGTCAGGTGAAGAGCCAATGAGAGGTCAGGAGGGTAAACAACTTTAAAGTTTGAATTTGGGCCAATCAGGGGGTCGAATTTCAAAAGTAATGCTGAAGGAATGCAACATTATATCACTTTGCTGTGTTTCTCCAGGTCACCAGCAGGTGGAGCCCGGAGGATCGTGGTGTCTGCACCAACCGGAGCCGCCAGCAGGGGCTGCTAAGTCGCCTTAAACCGGGTGGTGTTAAGGAAGCAGAGATGACGGCCGTAATAGAAATAATTAAAAACACAATAAAATAATACCGTTGTATCGAATTATTGCAGTGTGGGGGTCAAGGTGATACAATCCAAGGGTAAAAAAATATACAAAAACATAAAAGGCAAACTGTACATTAATGCGACCGTGATGCGGGTTCATACATTAAAAACATCGATTTTTACATGTATATGCATTTGAAAAAATGTATATAAACATAAAAGAAGAGGGAGCAGCAGGTAAGTGGGGGAAAGGGGATAAGTGAGAAGGAGGCATGGAATGGGGGGCACGGGACACTGATAAAGGATAAAAATAAATAAAAATATGGGCCTGGATGGAAGAAGGAGCCGAGGGAAAGGTCAAAGGGGAGTCGGGAGGGTGAATCAAATTGTAATTACGTGTGGGGACGGTAATAAGGTCAAATTAGACCGTTATAAAACCGTTTTGATAATGTTGTATTTTTCCGTTGCAATACCATCAAACAAACAGCAGATGGAGCATGGAAAGCCGTGGCGTTGGTGTTAGTCTGGGTCACCGACAGGGGGTGCAAAGTGACGCAAAACAATAATGGAATGGTGGACGCGGGACATGGATAAAGGATGAAAACTAATGAAATTAAATAAAAGCAAGGGCCTGGATGAAGGGAGGAGTCGAGGGAAAGGGCAATGGGGAGCTGGGAGGGTGAATAAAAATATAATTACAAGTGGGGCCGATAATAAGGTCGAATTAGATCGTTATAAAAACGTTTTGATGTTATTGTACTTTAACGTTGCAATACCACCAAACATCCAGGAGATGGAGCATGGAAAGCCGTGGCGCTGGCGTTAATCTGGGTCACCAACAGGGGGTGCAAAGTGACGCCGAACAATAAAGGTAAATATTGTGTTCGTTTAAACAGGTTTAATGCATTAAAGCTATATTAAAGGAAGAGGGGCAGCAGGTGAGTGGGGGATGAGGAATAAGTAAATAAAAGGATGACAGGGAAGGGGGGCACGGGGCATATAACAAAAAATACCAAATAATAACAGTGGGTGCAGTGGAAGATCATATTAATATAATATTGTTATTAAAGGTTGGGTATGGAATTCGCTTTTTTGGCCATTTTTGCAAAATTACTTGAAATCCTTATCATAACCCGCTTACAGCCACTGAGTTAGAAGTACTGACATGAAAATTAAACAAGTCAATCATCTGTGGAACGGGCAGGGCTCGAAAAACTCCAGCCAATCATTTCCATTGCCCCCGAGTTGCATTGGACAGTAAGTACGTCAATCAAACGGTCGTACTGCACTCCCCCTCCCCCGCGCCCCGCCCGCGACCCCTTCGTGCAGTACTCGTGACCCAGAGCTCGTGACCCAGAGCAAGCTCCTGTTTGTTGTTATCCTGCGGTAGCTACTGGAACTAGTTAATCCACATTTGGACCTAGCAGTAGAAGACAATTTCCATGGCAGACAAGACGCCACCATCCCCACCACCACCACCACCACCAGCAAAGAGAAGGAAAACTCTTTTTCAGAGAGTAATTGATAATAAAAACGCTGAAAGAGAAACTGAAATCAAGAATAATCCTAGGCGCTGCTTTCGAACGTTGGCGGCAACTGAAGGACGAGAAGGGTCTACAAACCGATGCTTGTGTGGCGGTTGACCTAGTTTCAAAGTTTATACCGCTTATACTCGGTAATACCGGTGTTGAGACGAGTGTATTACTCGGTGTGAAAATGTCCACACCGCGGCAACCCTAGTGAAAACCAGGACTTCCAATACAATTATATGAAACAAACATACATTTTCTAAAAATAGTAATGATTTATGTGACCGTTTAATGTTTATAACATCTGGTGCAACCATAGCCGCGAGAACGCATTCTCAGCAGGGGGTGCTGGAAAAAAAAACCCGGCCTGCACTAGACTCGCAACTCGTCACATTGATAAAAAAGATATATAGCAGCGCAGCTCAATTACACCAGTGCATGCGCGCACAGTTGAAAATCGATCGTTGTGTTCACTTCCTTCACACCATGGTTCACATCCAGCTGCTCACAGAACAAGTTTAGCGCACCACCGCTACCCTCACACTTTTTCATATAACCTTTTTTCAGCACTAGGTCATATGAGCATTAAATAAATGCTGCGTCTCAACATGCCTTGGACAGCAGCGAGGATGACTCGCTTTGCCACGGGCCGAAACAGTTCGGAGCGACCACAGCCAGAGCGAACACAGCGGGGCAGAGGAGTGTCAGGAAGTCTTTGGTGTACACATCAGTACGGCCTATTTGCACTACTCTTTAGTGGCAATGCAGTGTTTTATTCTGTGCCTTTTTATTTTCGTATATTATTTCAATTAATGCAATTTATTTATTCATGAAATCAAGATCTGGTCTTCAAATATTTTTTCCAAATATAGGTCGTCTAACAATTGGGTTTGTGTTTATATTCGGACCAATACGGTACAGCGGGCGCTCACATGACGTTAAGCATTTCCTGGTGCATAATGTGACGCTTCAGAACCTAAAATCCCGTTTGTCCCCGTTGACACGACAACACATAACCGGCGTTTTCAGAAATCTCCACTTTGGCCGGAGTTTTTAGAAATGATCGTTTTCTGTGATAAGACAGGGCCTCGGACAGGGGGTGTTGCAGCACCCCCAGCACCCCTACTTCCCGCGGTACTGGGTGCAACTTACAGCTGAATGTAGTGCCATGTTGTTAAACGAAAACCTACGCTAGCCTGGCTCGCTCTCGCGCATCTCTGTTCGCGCTCGTGCATGATTGCGCGTCCAGGTACTTGGAATGGGTGGAGTCAGAGTCAGCGTTGAAGGAGAGGGGGTAGGACCATTTGAGTTGTGTATTTTCAAAATCTGCTGGCGTTTCGCAAATCGAGTACCCAACCTTTAATAATAATATACATATATATATATATGAAAAATAAAAAATAGGGGGACGGAGGGGGGGCCCTGGGGCTGGGGTGGGGGGGCAGAATGATCACACATACATGTTATGAAAAATAAAAAATGGGGGGACGGAGGGGGGGCCCTGGGGCTGGGGCGGGGCCAGAGTAAAAACACACACACATGTGGTATGAAAAAAAAAAAATGGGGGATCCTTTGTGGGGGGGCGGGGGCTGGGATGGGGATCAGATGGGGGAGGGGGGTTAGGGTCAGGGGTGGGAGGGGTTATGTTTAGGATCAGGGGGGGACCCGGGTTAGGGTTAGGGTCAGGTGAGGGAGGAGGTTAGGGTTAGGATAAGGGGTGGGAGAGGTTATGTTTAGGGCCAGAGGGGGTGGGGTTAGGGTGAGGGCTAGGTGAGGGAGGGGGTTGGGGTTAGGGTGGGAGGTGGGAGGGGTTAGGTTTAGGACCAGGGGGGGGGGGTTAGGGTAAGGGCCAGGTGAGGGAGGGGGTTGGGGTTAGGGTGGGAGGTGGGAGAGGTTATGTTTAGGATCAGGGGGGGCGGGGTTAAGGTCAGGGTCAGGTGAGGGAGAGGTTAGGATGGGGTCTAGGGGAAGAGGATAAAAACCATGATGAGGGCCCGGTCTGTGGTGGAGGCAGAAGGGGGACGGGGCCAGGTAGGCTTGTGACGGCCCAGCTAACCCTGCCCACGGGCAGATTGGATTATTGGTGTTCTCCTTGTCTCTGCTCAGGGGCGTGTGATTGGCTGGAGGATAAAAGGCTATACGGATCCAACATGGGGGGTCTCTCTCCTCCTTGCGGGTTTTGGCTTCTGCTGTGTTTAGTAGAATGCTCCTATTCTGATCCACACCCCATCTTGAGTTCTTCCATTACACTGACTTACACCACACTTATATAAGGTTAATGATCTGGCAGCCGTTGGCAGCCGTTGTTGTCTAGTTGTTTAATAAATGTCCTTATTGTGATTGAAATTTCTTCTATGTGGCGTACCTAGAGCCAGTACGTTACATGTGGGGGCTCGTCCGGTCCTTAAGCCTGTATTCTGGTGAGTAAATGGATATTGCCACTTGTAGCCTGGTGGCAGAAAAGCCGTAAAATTGTCGGAATATAGTTTTGCAAAGGTGTAAAGTAGCTGTTGCATTAAAGTTCAGATTGGGGGAGTACCACGAATAGATGGTTAATTTGGATAGTAATTTGGTTAGGAGTTTGGTTTTGTTTGGTTTCGGGTAATTTCTTTGATTTGCCGTGGAGGAGGGAGTTGCATTTGCGTTCCTGCAGCCAGCATTATCTGGTTTCAGGAGCTATACCTTGGGTAGGTTGGCAAATTGGGCTCAGGTGTAGATAGTAAGTGGGAGGGTGACGATAGGTTAGAGCCTATCTGAGCTAATTGAACCCCGTGCCAGGGTAGACCGCTTACCGTTGTTTATTGTTTTCCTGCTTATTGTATTTTTTTTTGTTTTTGGTGCATCGAACGCGCTGGGGTTGCGGTTAAAGCAACTCAATTGCATGTGGATGCACTGAAGACGTGAGTTTAGAATTATTTAGGTTTTTTTTTTGTTGGTGAAAGTTAGATACGGGGAAGCTCTTTTCTTGTGTGGGAAAAGGTGTTGGTTCGCCTGTGCCTGGTTTGCTGACGTGGTAGGCGACTGCTGCGTACAGAGAAGTTGATTCGTTTTGCAGTGTCTAGCCTGAGTGGTAGTATCCGACAAAATTAGAAATGCCTAACGTTGAGTTGGATGACTTTTTTGAGTCTCCATCCGAACCTTTATTCGACAGGTTAACGAAAGATCAGTTGTGTCAGGTATCTGCACACTACCAATTTGATATAAATCTTCCAAAGGGTTTTAATAAACAAGAACTCAAAGAAGGTATAAAATCAAAATTGGTAGACCTGTCGATAATATCTATAGGTACCGTCGATTCATCTGGTCCACCGACAGCGACGTCAACGCCAAATGCAGGCGAAAAGATGGTTAGTCTGGAAAACTCGGCCGAGGTCTTAAAGCTTCAGCTTGAGTACAAGCGCTTAGAAGCCGCGGAGCAAGAGAAGGGTCGAGCGTTTCAGCGTCAGTTTGAACTCAAACGCTTGGAAGCGGAACAAAAGAAGCGAGAGTATGAGAGGGAGCGTGAAGCCTCGGAAAGAGAAAATCGGCGAGAAATAGACCTAAAACGGTTAGAGGCCGAGGAAAAGAAGCGGGTGGATGAAAGGGAAGAAAGAGAGAAAGAGCGCCTATTCGAGCGGGAAAAAATAAGAATACAACAACATATCCAAACAGAGAGGCTGAGATTGATAGATGAAGGAAAGATGCGGAGTGGGGAGGATTCTCCTGTGTCGTCGGACACGCACGGCGTTCTGTCGAGGATGATTCGATTTCTACCTAAATTTAATGAACGTGACCCCGATATCTTCTTTTCGCTTTTTGAGGGTATTGCTGATGAGCACAGTTGGAATGACACTCAGCGCACGTTATTACTGCAAACTTTCTTTACGGGGAGAGCCCAAGATGCATTTGTGGCGTTGTCATCTACAGAGCGCAAACAGTATAGTCGCGTCAAAGAGGCGGTTCTGCGAACATATGAACAAGTGCCAGAGTATTACAGACAGCGGTTCAGAAACTGGAAGAGAGGTGAACGGCAAACTTATGCTGAACTTGGTAGGGATCTTGGTGCATTTTTTACGCGCTGGCTTCACTCAGTCAATGTGACTACTTTTGAGGGATTGTGCGAATTAATCACACTGGAACAATTTAAGAATATCATCCCTGAGCGGCTGACTACGTTTATCAATGAGCACACCGTTTCAACAGTTTCTGAGGCTGCAGTGCTCGCTGATGAGTTTGAATTAACGCATAAAAGTAGAGTCAGTGACTATTTTCGTAACCGTACTCGAGAAGAACCTCGATCACACTGGACTAGTGGTAATGCAAATGAGGGTAAACAAGATCCAAAACGATTTAATGTCAATCAATGCAGATATTGCATGGAGATGGGACACTAGAAACAGGATTGTCCCGCATTAAGAGATAAAAATGTGGGAAAGTCGACCTCTACCAGATATGGCTTGTGCGCTGCCCCTGTGTGTCAGGTGAAGTATGCAAAAGTGGAGTTGAAGTCACGGCTGACAGATGGCACAGTCCCTGCTGGAGGTTCAGGTGGTGTGGTGCCTGATTGCCCTGCAGTGGAGCGGTGGAGCTCTGAGGCCAATGAACAGGTCGATGGAAGCTATGGGCCTTTCATTACTAATGGTTTCATTTCTCTTGGCGATGGTTCGAATAAGATACTCGTTAAAATATTGCGGGACACTGGCGCTACAGAGAGTTTTGTGGCGGAGACCGCTTTGCCATTTTCTGTTAACTCTAGTACTGGCAAGAGTGTTTTGATTAGGGGAATCGGGATGCAGACTATGTCTCTTCCTCTGCATACAATCTGGTTGGATTCCGATCTTGTGCAAGTGGAGGTGGTTGTGGCAGTCTGCCCGGTTTTGCCAGTGCCAGGGGTGGAGGTCATCTTGGGAAATAATCTAGCCAGAGATAAAGTGTGGCCCAGTGGGCCACACTTTACTTTTCTTTACTTTTCTTTTTACTTTTCACACTTTTTCAGACTAATTACGTTAAATGAAACGTTCCCCGAAAGGGAAATATGCCTTAATGACAATAATGTGCTATACGTTGACATTCAACATATCTGGGATACGTTTCAAGCAAACATAATCCTAGAAGTAAATAAATGGCAAAAAATAGGCTGAGACCGAACGTATTTGCGATACGTTCAATAAAACGTAATCACGGACAAAATACGTTTTTTGCCAAACGTAATTGAGAATGCCGAATAGTTCTTTGGGAACGTAATTTTGATGAGACAGGGTTGATCAGTTTGAACTGACTTATCTTCAACTGGATCAACCTCCGCAGTGGCCATGAGTCATTAGCACGTCGTCGCCATTTGTGTGTAAGGTAATGACATAATTAGACAGAGAGAGCAGGAGGAGGAGGAGGAGGAAGAGGAAGAGGAGGAGGAGGAGGAGGTGGAGGAGGAGGAGCAGCAGGAGGTAGAGGAGGAGGAGGAGGAGCAGGAGGAGGAAGAAGGGCAGGAGGAGGAGGAGGAGGAGCAGGAGGAGGAAGAAGGGCAGGAGGAGGAGGAGAAGGGGCAGGAGCAGAAGGAGGAGGAGGAGGAGCAGGAGGAAGAGGAGGGGCAGGAGGAGCAGGAGGGGCAGGAGGGGCAGGAGGAGGAGGGGCAGGAGGAGGAGGAGCAGGAGGGGCAGGAGTAGGAGGAGCAGGAGGAGGAAGAGGAGCAGGAGGAGAAGGAGGAGGGGGAGCAGGAGGAGGAGGAGGAGGAAGAGGAGGAGGTGGAGGCGAGGAGGAGGAGGAAGAGGAGGAGGAGGAGGAGGAGGAGGAGGAGGAGGAGCAGGAAGAGGAGGAGGAGGAGGAGGAAGAGGAGGAGGAGGAGGAGGAGGAGGAGCAGGAAGAGGAGGAGGAGGAGGAGGAAGAGGAGGAGGAGGAGCAGTATATAAATATTGCATCGACACAATCGTAGCAGTATAGGAAACAATGCATATTTGTCGATCCAATGAGCTCCAATGGGTTAAACTCACAATCCCACAGAGTCGTACTGTACACCTATAGTTGATACTGCAACGTTGTTGGAGTTCTGAAAATACACCAATGTTACCTATTTTGGCAAAACTCACAGTACAGTAATTGCACTGAAGTACAATGAAAAACACTACGGTAAGAAAAGGTTGAGACTGTCTTTCGGGGATGTGTTGATGAAATCAGTGCACAAGTACAAAACGGTAACAAAGCAAATATTTATTGGTTACTGTAATACAGTAAATGTTCAGCTGAACTGACTGCAAAAAAAGCTTTTTGTAGGCCAATAAAAAATATAAAGAAGAATATAAATGAGGTTAAACAGATGTACATGTACATCAGTCTGTACAGTGAGTGAGACCAATTGGTAATTGGGCGTGGCGTTCTGAAGGCCAGTGGTCTCCAGGTGAACCAAGTGGGCTCAATGAGGAGATTTGTGCTTCGAGTTTGGCCAAAATGTGATTTAGAATTTCTTTATGCGTGAAAACAATGGAATAGGGTCTTGTAGTTGATTCATGAGCTTCAAGTTTTCAGAATTGTGTGCATAGTTCCATCTTTTGTGTGTTTCGAGGAAAACGGTAAGACCTGGGACAACCGGGGAGCAGTGATTACCCCCCCTCAGCCTCACCCCCCCCCCCCCCCCCCCCCTTCCCCCGCCCTCAGACCCCCACCAAACCTCACCCCCCCCTCCCCTTTACCCCCCGTCAACCTTATCCCCCTCCCCCTCAATCCCCACCCTCCTCTGAACCTCACCCCCCTCACGCACCCTTCATGTTTGTGTGTGTGTATGTGTGTATGTGTGTATGTGTGTGTGTGTGTGTTTGTGTGTCTACAACCGACACAGAGTTGCTTATGCCACGTTTCCACTGCAGGGTGCGGAACGGATTGGTTCCGCACGGGTTGCGTTTCCACCGCCAAAAGTGGGCGTGACGCGGACTTAGCTGTACCCGTTTAGGCCTCGTTTTCAGTACTCCACCGTTGGGGTACTGAAAACGAGACGAGACGCCTGAAAGGGTCCCGGGAAATTCTAGCTACATACCCCCTCCGTTGATTGGTCGACAGAATCATCACAAAAACAAACAAACAGTAGCCTCGAGGTATTATTCTTTACAATTAACATGTCGCGTAAAACGCTTGCTTGGGCGAACAAGGAAGTGGAGACGTTCGTCTGCATTCTTGGGGAGGAAGACGTTGTTTACGATGTTTACGTAGCTGCCGCGGCGATCGACATCCGGCCTACCACAAAGGGTACTGTCGGCGGTGGAAACGCAACCTCGGAACTGAGCTGGGCTATACCGCCCCCTCCCTACCGTACCTTTGCGAACCGATCCATTCCGCACCCTGCAGTGGAAACGCGGCATTAGTCACCCTCCCTCCATGACACCCCCCCATCAGCCCCCTCCTTCACCCTTCCCCCCCGCACCCCCACCCCATCACCCTCACCCCCCCTCATCACCCCCCCTCACCCTCCCTCCATCACACCCCCACCCCATCACCCTCACCCCCCCTCATCACCCCCCCTCACCCTCCCTCCATCACACCCCCCCCCTCACCCCCACCCGATCACTCTCGACCCCCCCTCGTCACCCCCCCTCACCCTCCCAGCCCACCCTTCATGTGTGTGTGTGTGTGTGTGTGTGTGTGTGTGTGTGTGTGTGTCCAACCGACACAGAGACGCTGAGGCAGTCAACAGGTGGTCACCCTTCCCCAGCCCCAGAGTCCAATCAGACCCAGCCCAGGTGTGCAGCCTCAGCAAGTCACTCATAAGATGGAATAACAGTAATTCACATTCTGAAAGACTTTCTATTTATTTATTTTCATTTCTATAAAAAAACTTTTTTAAAACCTGTCTTTTCCTGTGTTTTAGTGACATCAGAAGTGGGCG
>NC_044056.1:26314049-26487948 GCF_902167405.1 Gadus morhua
AGCCAGGGCAACATGTTTATGTTCAGCTGTATGGCTCTGTTGGGGGAAACTAGAATAGATCTCACCGAACCAGATAATCTTAACCAGATCTATTCAACAAGCTATTTTATTTTGCAAGAGAGTATAATCAAACTATCACCATTACCCTTTATGGTAAGGCTCATATAGTTATGGGAATGAAGGATAATAAAAAATCTATCTGTTAAGAACTCTTTTGTTAAACCTTCATTAACCTTTAGTATAATGCTTACATAGTAATAGTAATGAAGAAACTTATCTATTTTCAGATCTTCATTTCCTCCTTTGCAACGCTGCATCTTCAGATACTTCGAGATACAGGATTCTACACACTTGTTATCCGTGGTCTGTGTGTGTGTTGGTGGGGGAGAGTCATAATGTGAGAGAGAGAGAGAAAGAGAAAGAGAGAAAGAGAGAAAGAGAGAAAGAGAGAGAGAGAGAGAGAGAGAGAGACTTTGACTTTTAAAATACTTTTATTTCATCACTCAGACATGTGATACATCATAAAAGAAAAACCTCATCTTTCCTCTCTGTTAAATCAAAACAACAAAAAAATGTAAATAAAAAAATGTTGGAGCTAAAACCGGAAAGAGATTCCATCAGTGGAGTCCACTGAACATATAGCTCCACCAATGCACCGACGCTGATTGAAAAACAAAAGCTCATCAGTCATTTTAAGGTATGCAAAATCAGCTGCCACCCTGGTCCTGACCATCGTTTTAAACACCCCCACCAAGTCCTTCCCATTGCCCTCCTCCATCTCAGTCTTGTGGGTTTTATAGATGGCCAGCTTTGCCTGTCCAAATAGGAAATTTGCCAATGTGCATTCCCCTTTTCTCCCTTTAGTGCACCTCACTGAAGAAACAGACAGATTGTGGTTAAAAAGAAAGCCAAGTTTCCCCAACAATGTCTGTAGAAGAGAAAACAAAGGTAACAGTCTGGAGCATTCAGTGAAAAAATTAAAAACCGTGTCCGGGGCCGGGCAGAAAGGGCAGGTTGGCATGACTTCATGGTTGAACCTAGACACAAAGCGATTAGTAGGGATGGCCAAGTGAAGGACGCGCCACTGCAAATCCCCCACTCTTTTGGAGATGGGAGGCTTGTACAGCAACCTCCATGTGGGAGAAAAGTCTGGTGGAAACTGTCCATGTTCCCGCCACTTGGTGTCTGGATGACTGACCAGCTGATTGAAAAACAAGGATTTGCAGCATATGTTATAAAGTGACTTTCGGTCAACTGAGGCTAAACTTAAATCAGTAAGAGCATTAAAAGTCAACAGGTGTCCCCCTCCTCTCGATGCACACCTGGGAGATATCCGAAGTTCAGGGAAAGCCACCTGTTCTGGTGTTCCAGCTACAACGCTGTTTGCTGCAGCACGGAGACTGTTCGGGAGGGAGACTCTGAGCCTACCCAACAGGTCAGCCACCAGGCGCAGAGACCTCAGTCCAGTCTGGGCACTAACCTCCAGTGCCAACTTCCACCTCCCGTTCTCATGGTCCAACAGGTCTCCTAGCTTGGTTATACCTGCTCCCATAAATGCCGAGATCAGGCTATCCCCGACTCACTCCTGAGTGGGCATGAGAGGATTAAAGAAAAGGGGCTCCTCTGTACCATAGTTTTGATCCGGAGTTCTAGACACAGTTAATATATTCCATGCTTCCAAAACAGATTGAAAGAAAAAAGGTAGATGAAACCCTTGTATCCATTGAATATTTGCCATCAGAAAGAAATGTCTGTCCAGTGAAAAAGCCCCGATACCATGCATCACTGACCTCGCAAAGGAAACCCAAAGCACACTGTCCGGCGCATAGAGGAGACATTGAGCTGTCTGCAGTCTCATGGAGGCAACCTTACTTGCCAGGTGAATCAGTCCCTGCCCTCCTTCAGCCACTGGCAGACACAAAACCCCCGGGGCCAGCCAATGATAGCCATCCCAAAATAAATTTACAAAAGCCTTTTGGAGACTACAGAGGAGTGAGACAGGGGGGTCAAGTACAAACGCTTTGTGCCACAACATTGATGCCACCAGGTTATTGACCACCAGCACCCGTCCTCTATATGAGAGCTGCGGTAAAATCCACCTCCAGCGTTGCAACCGACCTGTTATCTTCTCCTCCATCCCCTCCCAGTTCTTACTCATATATCCAACCGTTCCCAGATATACCCCCAAAAATTTAAACCCCTCCAAATTCCAGGCACAACGTTGTGGCAGAACCGGTGGTGTTGAGTCCTGCCAATCTCCGATTAATAGGGAAGAACATTTCTCCCAGTTAACCTTAGCGGACGCGGCTCTTTGGTAGGTTTGTAAAGCCTGGGAAAGAACCTGCACATCCTCCTGCGACTGCAAAAACACTGTTACGTCATCCGCATAGGCTGTAAGTGACACGGTAGGGGCCTGTGGAATCCCTGGTGCAGCGATGGTGCCCAGGCGTGCCCTCAGCATCACAAGGAGAGGTTCAATAGAAATTGCATAAAGAAGCCCAGAGAGGCCACACCCCTGCCGTATTAATCTAGACACAGAGAAAGGTCTGGTGAGTGAGCCATTTATCTTAAGGATGCTATAAATGTCTTTGTATAGCAACTTGATGAGGCCTATGAAAACTGGACCAAACCCAAAAGCCTCCAAAGTTCTAAACAGAAAACCATGATCGACCCGAATAAAAGCCTTCTCCTGGTCTAAGGAGAGAAGGCCCAGGTTCAGTTTATGATAAGCTGCTGTGGTTATGATGTCACGAACCAGAAACAGGTTATCAAAAATCGATCGATTTGGGATGCAATATGTTTGATCTCGATGGACCACTGAGCCTACTACAGCCTTTAACCTGTTGGTGAGTGCTCTTGAGAAGATCTTTGCGTCCACACATAGGAAGGAGACAGGGCGCCAATTTTTTAAGTATCCCAAATCATTTTTGGGGAGCAGAGACAGGACTGCCCTGCGACAACTCAAAGGGAGATTTCCCTGTTCAACAGACTCCTGGAGGGCGGTATGCAGGTCAGGCCCTAAAAGAGACCAGAAAGCCTTATAGAATTCACCCGACAGACCATCTAACCCAGGTGACCGGCCAGAGTTCTGCTGTTGCACCGCCTGAGTGAGCTCACTGTAGGAGAGGGGGTGCTCTAGACTCAGGGCCTCCTCATCTCCTAATCGTGGTAGACCTTGCAGGAGCTCATCCACCGCAGATACATCACAATCTTCAGCTCTAAACAAATCTTCGTAAAAAAACAATGAAAGTGACCTGATGTCAGCTGAGTCAGTTGTCTCTCTTCCACCAGGGAGCTTGAGACACTGCATATTTTCAGTTTTTGATGTCCGCTTCTCCAGTCCAAAGAAGAATTTTGTGGGGCCATCCATGTCTGCATAGAGTAGATATCGGGCCCCCACTAGGGCCCCCTCCCCCCTATCCTCCAGAAGGCTCCTGAGTTGTAACTTATTTTGGTTCAGATAGGTCTCAAACCCTGCCATATCCCTACCACTCGCCTTCGCAGTTATAAATAAAATCTCTTGTTCTAGAGCTTCAAGTTTTATCTTTACCGCTCTGGTGGAATTTGCGGTGTATTGCTGACAAAACAATCGAATCTGGACATTCCCAAGGTCCCACCACTGAGTTAGGGACTTGCATCGTGCTTTCTCCACCCTCCAGGTCTCCCAAAAAAAGGTGAAAGAACTCACAAACCCCTGATCCTGAAGTAGCCTACTGTTAAAACGCCAGTACGGGCTCTTCGGCCTATAAAGTGTGGTGACAATTGAAACAGTGACATAGTGATGGTCAGACAGGCCCATCGGGGTGATACTAGTCTTAAAAAAACGTCCCCTATCCTGTTTTCTGACATAAATACGGTTTAGCCTTGCCCCTGATAGCATGTTTCGATTAGTTTTCAACCAGGTGTACTGTCTAGACCCTGGAAATTCCTCTCTCCACACGTCCACCAGGCCATGGTAAGCTATCAACGGTCTCAGCTCATTGGCTGATTGGGGATGAGGCTCATCATGGTTCCTATCCAAAGTGTGGTCCAGTGTGGAGTTAAAATCCCCACTTAGAATCAGAACATTATCTGGGGGGCAGCTTTTTAGTGCGTCAGACAGTGCTTTAAAAAAAACACATCTCTCCTGGCCTAGGCAAGGAGCATAGATATTGAAGAAAGAAAAAAACATTCCATCTAAGGAGGCATCAACCCTATGTAGGCGTCCTGCTATTATGCTCACATGAGACAAACCTTGCCAAGGTAGACCAGGAGAGAGAAGAGTAGCTACTCCAGCACTAACACTAGAACAATGACTGAAAAACACTGGTCCCTTCCATTCCATTTCCCACTAAGGCTGGTTATCTTGGTCGGAGTGACACTCTTGTAAAAAGACAACAGACGACTGTTTAAGACGAATATATTCCAGTAGTGCCGCTCTTTTCTTAGCATTTCTACAGCCATTGATGTTTAGGGTCCCAAGAATAATAGTGGCCATGAAGATGGTAAGAAAACCAACTGTAAAAACAAGTTATGAACACTCATTGGGAGGTACTGTGGATTTGGCCCGACTACTTAATTCAGCCCTTACTGTACTCTGCAGTTTCTTGATTCGGAAACGCTTCTGTATGGTAAGCTCTGTCATGGTGGCATTCCTTAAAGCCGCAGTAGAGGAGAGGAGAAACAAATTATAGTCAGGAAAGAAAGATGTAAGGCTTATCTTACGCTGACCCTTTGTGTCATCCAGAAATTTGTTTAGTCTGGTAATAGAATACAAATTCTGCTTACCCTTCCGAACAAACTTCCCTGGAAACTACACACTCTCCCCTACAGGCTGCTGCACATTCTCCATGGTCACTTCCTTGTACTCGTTAAAATCAATTTCTGATTCATTCTCAGAAAGCGCCCCACTCCTCTCCAAAGAGCGTGTTCTGCGCCCAGTTTTCGCCCCCGCCTGGCCCCCACGGCTCTTCACTTTACGCTGCTCCGTTCTGGTTGACTGGCCGGTTTCAGATGCTGCAAACCCGCCGTTTGGTGCGCGTCCTCTTCAGCGGCGTCCTCCAGCGACGCAGCGATCTCTGCGTTGATCTCAGCAGCGTCCTCCAACGACGCGGCGATCTCTGCGTCCTCCAGCGACACGGCGATCTCTGCGCCCTCCTCCGCGGCGTCCTCCTCCGTGGCGTCCTCCAGCGATGCGGCGATCCCTCGGTCCTCATCAGCTTCGCTGGTCGGTTGGCGCCGAGATGTCAGAAAAAAACGTTTCTCCCGCCAGTTGAACGCCCCCTGTGCTCCAGCACCAGAAGGACCAGGGATCTGGGAGTCCACCACCGGTCCCGGTGCCAAAGGTGCGGGATCGGGGGACGGTAAATCCGCAATAGGTCCCGTTGGTAATGGTGCGGGACCGGGTGTCTCCGCAACAGGTACCGTTGGTGTTGGTGCGGGACCGGGCATGCATTCACCCTGCGCCGGCAGCCCAGAAGCCCGACTCGCCGTCGCTGCACCTGCAGTGTTCTTGGCCCCAGAAGGCCGTCCTCCCTGCTCTGTACCCGGGCATGATCCCCTGAAATGTCTGTGTTCTCCACAAGCGAAACATTTCATGGAGTTTGAGGAAATGTATATAACATAGTCCTTCCCTCCCTGCGTCAGCTTAACAGCTACGTCCAGGTCCCGTTGCTGTTCACTCAAAATCATGAACGTTTGTAATCTGAAGCTCTCCACATGAAATAAAGTCTGCTTTTTAAAGCCGACTAGAACCGGCCTTATAGGTGCCGTTTGTTTCCCGTATCTGGAGAGGATCCTCTCCAAAATCTCATCTTCAAAATAAGGGGGTACATTAGAGAGAACAACCCTCTTGGCAGGGGACGATAGAGGTAAAACTTGAACAAATAAGTCCTTAATGACAAGCCCTTCCTCGATCAATTTATCCACCAAAGCGGTTTCCGATAAAAAAACCACAATGGCCTTATTCATACGGGAGGCAGATCTGATTTTCTTTCCACCTCCAATTACCTCGCACATTGCCAATAGAACATCCTCCACCGTAACCGAGGCGTCCAGCACGCACCTACAGCCATGCTTGGGAGTGAGTACGAGACGGGGCTTCGCAGAACCACCTGTCGTGGCCATTCTACCAAATGTTTGTTCGCAGTAAAACTGCGGCTGGCGAAGCGCCAAGCCGGTCAAACGCGACCTTTTTAGACAAAATTACACTTGACTTTAGACAGCTACTTGTTAGAAAATAAATAAATAAAAAAGACGCCAACATTGGCAAAAAACCCGGAAAAAATTACGCACTACTCTCAACACGACCAGCTCCGTCAGAGAGAGAGAGAGAGAGAGAGAGAGAGAGAGAGAGAGAGAGAGAGAGAGAGAGAGAGAGAGAGAGAGAAAGAGAGAGAGAGAGAGGGGAAGGGTTCTCATTAGACTTGAAAACCAACCTGGGGCTGGGGGAGGCTGCACACCTGTTGCTCGTTGACCAATCAGTGGTCAGCAGGTTAACGTACGCTCACTCTGATCCACACTAGCCGCGTTTACATTGCACCTAAAATGTGCTCTGAATGTACTGTATACATGGCAGTAAAAAAAGTGTCCGTTATGTCTCTCGCGCACACCTGACACATCTCAGGACCGGCGGCGACATAATGGATGTCTTATCACTATCGGGGATTTTAAATTTGATTTTAATGAAAGCACAGCAGGAGAGAGCTTTTCTCTGCCTGAATTGATAGATAGTATTTCTCTATTGATGAGGAATTGATAGTCCGATCATAGACAATCGAACCAGAGAATCTGTCATCACATAGTTCAATTAAGAAGGAGGAGGACAGCGCAGCAACGTCAATTTCTCGTCAGATCTTTATATTTACCCTAAGCTCCGCCGCAAACAAGAGGAATTTGGATGCGAGTCCGCAGCCAAGACTGGTGGGAGAGAGTGGTCTTACGGGAATTTAGTCACCAGGAATCCTCGAAGGTCCAATTGCGAACTACTGCAGCTGCCATCTCTCTAACTTAAGAAGTATTTTAACGTTCAGCCTGCAAAAGTACTAGTAGTAGCCTACTCATTTACAGTTATCTCGGACGCGCGTGGACACTACGATACGCAAACACGTCATTAATAAACACCCATGTCCTGTCGCTTAGCAACCGGACACGCTTACCGGACTACTTACGGAGTGATAACAAAGACGTGAATCAGGCAATAAATCCACTTTCATTGACAGCGGTGAAGTTCGGTGTGCTTAAAAGTACCAACGGAGCTCAGTGGACCAATTGCGAACTACTGCGGCTGCTCTAAATTAAACCCCAATCTATTCGGAATAAGTGTATACATGGCGATTAAAACGGACTACACCGGATTAAAACGGACTACACTCTTCTATTCGGCATAGAATCTATGCCGAACAGATAATTGTATTCCGAATGAGGCGTATACATGAACATTTTCTGTTCCGCATAGAAATCTATGCGGAACAGATGTGTCCATGTAAACGCGGCTAGTGTCGTCCAATCACAGGGAGAGGGTTGGGCTCTTATAGGGAATATTGCATTGGGAATCGGGAATTGGGTAGAGTGTTTGTGTAATGTGTGTGTGAGATGAGCGCGTGAGTGATTGAGCGAGCGAGTGAGTCAGAGGATGTAAACAGTTATTGCTCAGAGTTGGTGAGATTGAGGGGAGGGATATGGCTGTTTTAATGATGTAGTTGGCATGGTGTGATGATTGCAACTGTTTTTTCGTCCAAATTCTGCATTCTCCGTTCGCAAACAACATGTGTTACGCGGCTCAGACGCAACAAAGAAACGGGGCAGGAGACAGCGCGGAAAGTCAATGTTTCTTAATTTAATTGACTCAAAAGCAATGAATCAAACAACAGATAAGAACATTCATGGTGCAAAGCACAAATCAAATCTCCCGCTCCCGCTCCCGTCTCTCCAGGCCAGGCCCCCTTTTATCCCGTAGACGGGGACACACCCCGTACGCGGGCACACCCCCATCCTGGAACATGCGGGTCCAGGCCTATTAGAGCAAAGGCAGACAAAACACGTAGCACACATACCACGACAACCGAAAGGCCAATGTGGCCGTAACACATGAAAGTTTATTCTATTGTAAAATGACGAATTTTTACTAATTTAACCTGATACCTGTAACATAATTCACACATTCATACCAACAGTCCACATGTGCCCTTTCCCATTAAAATAATCTTCTTTCTCACGCTAAGGAGGGACCCGGGACCCTAGGGAGGCGTCCAGCTCATAAAGGAGGCCATTCATCATGTGTCAATTAATCTCTACCCTCTCCTCCTGCCTCTCCCATTCCATAGTAGACTGGAGACCTGGACACAAACACAACTCATCCATCACTTCAATTGCCTTTTGAACTTTAGCTGTTTATTGAGAAAGAAGATCATTGTGACTGTGTCACACTAAAGCATTATGGACGTCATAGACCATCAATATGAACCCCACAACATAACCACACTGCCCTCACTACAGTACAGATGTGTACAGCAGATGACGGATGAATAATTAAACACCTTTGAGACTGAAACTGTGCTTAAACTACAACAAAAAAAAGTTGTACAATAGACTTAAAAAAATTATTGCGGTACAATTAAAAGTAAAGAAGGCTAGAATAATTTCTCCACTGGAACAAAGTCTGAATTCTGTCACTTTACTGAACCACATATTCCCTATAAATCAACTGGTGAAGCTGAACATATCGATAGTCAATACGCACAAATATTTAATTTTTTTAAATATCAGCACATTGAAAGGACTTCTGTCAAGTCTTTCTTTTAATTCGGAGTAGCATCAAGACAAACTAATCACTTGAATATTGAACTCAGTGTTCAATTTACCACACAGGTCAGAAAAGCAGTGAAACATGAACTAATGTTGTAATTTCTACAATAAACTCTGTCTTAAATTGAAAAGCAATACACAGAGACATATACCAAGATGAGATCAGCATTATATACCAGTAACCTAAAGACAGTATTAACGGTAGTAAGCTGGTTGTTCATTATCATGTACATAACCTAAAGACAATATAAACGCTAGTAAACTGTCAGCCTACCTTACCTTATCGTATCTACTCCGGGATTATATTGTGTCCATACGGTTTAAAGTTGTAAAAGTATAAATGTAAGGGAAGAAACAGGGGTTAAAGTGTTTATAAAACAAGTTAATCAGGTAAAAGGAAGTGAAGGAAAGTCTCCTCGCTGCGAGGCCGTCCTGAGGAAGTGAACTGAACGGTTTCACTCGCAGTGGAAAACCCCAAGGATACGCCCCTCTCAGAGCGGGTCACATCTTTTCGGGGAAAAATAACACACACACACACACACACACACACACACACACACACACACACACACACACACACAGGGGTGGACTGGGACAGAAATTCAGCCCTGGCATTTTCTGTCCAGACCAGCCCACTACATTATTAGCACTAGGGGTGGGACGAGACGAACGGGAAGAACCCTGTATGTACTTGATTAAAACAATTTAATCAAGTACATACATCCGAATAATGGTACAGTTTTTTTGTTTTTCAAGTTTGTGTCTCTTGTGCTGCTGACAAGAAAGGTGTGAAACCTGAACAGGAAGTTAACAGACCTCTTGTGGTCGCTGCATCTCCACCCCCCATAGCTACTACAAAACCCTTATTAAATATCACACATGATCCAACGCTAAATCCTCTCTTGAAGTTATTACTCTGTGACTGTGAAAATATTTTGGTGTAAGCCCAGCATTAGTTAAAACCAGACTCGGACAATAATAACAAAATATCCTGACAAATAATCTAAATAGAAACATATTACAGACAGTAGCAGCATTAGAGCTGAAACTCATTTGTTTTAACGGTGACTCAGTCATTATGAAACCATAAATAGAGAATTTAATTTTTTTTCTCATATACGTCTCATATTCTCATATACGTGTATGTGCACATGTATGTATACCAGTGGCGGCTGGTGGTTTTTAAAGTGAGGGAGGAAGGACTGCGCGCTTGGTTGCCATTGGCCTGCTTGCACTGTTGGTGTATGGTGGCATAAGAATGTGAGACTCAAGTTGTTTCAGGGTGTTTTGGTGAACTACAAAATAGCAGGGAGGGAGTTATGTGAACAAAATGTATACAAAGCCACCAGTGGCATCACTGTAATTTGAGAAGGAAAGGATGCAAAGCATATTAGTCAAATCAGGCGTACTATTGATTTGTAAAAGTAAATAAAAAAATCTGGGCCTATTATTGGGCCTATTTTTACGGAAGAGGATTAGGGCCACACATGTAAAAAAAAATTAAGTTCTGACTTTATTCTCAGAATTCTGAGAAAAAAGTCAGAATTCTGACTTTAATCTCAGAATTTTGAGAATAAAGTCAGAATTCTGACATTAATCTCAGAATTCTGAGATAAAAAGTCAGAATTCTGACATTACTCTCAGAATTCTGAGATTAAAGTCAGAATTCTGACTTTAATCTCAGAATTCTGACTTTAATCTCAGAATTCTGAGATAAAAAGTCAGAATTCTGACATTAATCTCAGAATTCTGAGATTAAAGTCAGAATTCTGACTTTAATCTCAGAATTCTGAGAAAAAAGTCAGAATTCTGACTTTAAAGTCAGAACTACGGGTATCTGTAAGGACCAACCTCCGTGGGAGAGACACTTTGCTTTATGCAGTAGGAGGAAACCTATGGAAGTCCATGAAAGCCACAATCCGGCCCTAGAATGGCGCGGTAAAAGTGCACGTCCCATAGCCAACTCACCAAGCTCACCAAGTCCAGTATTCAGAATTCAAAGCATTTATTCACAAATACGTTCTATTTTTTTGACAAGCGGAGCCGACAGTCCTGTGCAAGTATGCACATTAGCCATGTGCGCCAAACAGAAGATAGACGCAATGTATAGAACTGATTGTTGTGCATTGTTGTGGATATGTAGGCTGGTTAGTTGTGGTTGTTTGTGGTCTTAGTGAAACAGCTTTGCCTTGGAGTTGGAGAAGTTGGAGTGATTGTGTGAATGTGCGAGAGAGAGCGCACCTGCCGTGGCGATGTTGGGCTTGTTGTTGGCTTATATGTGATCAATGATGTATATGTCTGATCGTATTAGCTGTAGATGGATGGTTAAATAATGTCACAAGAACGGTCATACTGCAGGCTCTTATTTGCAAATGCACTGATTGTGTGCCTGTCTCCGATATGCTATATACCTGGCATTTATTCAGTTCATGTTCTTCTGAGTGCGCAAGAACTGTGCCAATTATTGTCGTGTTTGCATTGTAATGCACAACTTTGCCCCTCCCTGTTATAAAATAACGTGCATCCCAACAACTTTAGCCAATGCAGGCTCCTATTGCTATACCAGTGTGTTTAACGTGTGTGTGTGTCTGTGTGCGTGTGTTGTCATGTAGGCTATAGATATAGATTTATTGTCTTGGCTTGCTTGCATCCATGAAATATTGTAATGTTATGGCCTAGCTGGCTACTGCATATCGAGAACAATCTGGGGATGAGGGCATCCCCGAATATTGACGGGTATTTCGAACACTGCCATCTCAATATATAGCCTAACATATACAAATATATCAGTGTACTAGACACAAATGTATTTTCCACTAGCTAATGGTGGTCATTACATTGTAGTGAAACTAGTAAAGACAACACAGCTTTATGTTACGGCGAAACATGGAGGCACTGCAGCTCTAGTCTCGACAATGCGTTACTTTAGTCTGGTATTTCTCTTCACTGATTGGTTAGACAGCCTTCAAACTTAGTGGTCAAGCTAAGAAGAGGGAGGGCTCGTTCTGCATACCTAATAGCCGGAGTGAATAACTAATAGCCGGAGTTAAAGGTTGTATAGGTGATTTGCTTTTTTGGCCATTTTTGCAAAATTACTTGAAATCCTTATCATAACCCGCTTACAGCCACTGAGTTAGAAGTACTGACATGAAAATTAAACAAGTCAATCATCTGTGGAACGGGCAGGGCTCGAAAAACTCCAGCCAATCATTTCCATTGCCACCGAGTTGCATTGGACAGTAAGTACGTCAATCAAACGGTCGTACTGCACTCCCCCTCCCCCGCGCCCCGCGCGCGACCCCTTCGTGCAGTACTCGTGACCCAGAGCAAGCTCCTGTTTGTTGTTATCCTGCGGTAGCTACTGGAACTAGTTAATCCACATTTGGACCTAGCAGTAGAAGACAATTTCCATGGCAGACAAGACGCCACCATCCCCACCACCACCACCACCACCACCAGCAAAGAGAAGGAAAACTCTTTTTCAGAGAGTAATTGATAATAAAAACGCTGAAAGAGAAAACTGAAATCAAGAATAATCCTAGGCGCTGCTTTCGAACGTTGGCGGCAACTGAAGGACGAGAAGGGTCTAAAAACCGATGCTTGTGTGGCGGTTGACCTAGTTTCAAAGTTTATACCGTTTATACTCGGTAATACCGGTGTGGAGACGAGTGTATTACTCGGTGTGAAAATGTCCACACCGCGGCAACCCTAGTGAAAACCAGGACTTCCAATACAATTATATGAAACAAACATACATTTTCTAAAAATAGTAATGATTTATGTGACCGTTTAATGTTTATAACATCTGGTCCAACCATTGCAGCGAGAACGTATTCTCAGCAGGGGGTGCTGGGAAAAAAAAAAACTCAGCCTGCACTAGACTCGCAACTCGTTACATTGATAAAAAAAGATGTATAGCAGCGCAGCTCAATTACACCAGTGCATGCGCGGACAGTTGAAAATCGATCGTTCACATCCAGCTGCTCACAGAACAAGTTTAGCGCACCACCGCTACCCTCACACTTTTTCATATAACCTTTTTTCAGCACTAGGTCATATGAGCATTAAATAAATGCTGCGTCTCAAAATGCCTTGGACAGCAGCGAGGATGACTCGCTTTGCCACGGGCCGAAACAGTTCGGAGCGACCACAGCCAGAGCGAACACAGCGGGGCAGAGGAGTGTCAGGAATAGTCTTTGGTGTACACATCAGTACGGCCTATTTGCACTACTGTTTAGTGGCAATGCAGTGTTTTATTCGATGCCTTTTTATTTTCGTATATTATTTCAATGAATACAATTTATTTATTCATAAAAAACGGATCTGGTCTTCAAATCTTTTTTCCAAATATAGGTCGTCTTACAATGGGGTTTGTGTTTATATTCGGACCAATACGGTACAGCGGGCGCTCACATGACGTTAAGCATTTCCTGGTGCATAATGTGACGCTTCAGAACCTAAAATCCCGTTTCTCCCCGTTGACACGACAACACATAACCGGCGTTTTCAGAAATCTCCACTTTGGCCGGAGTTTTTAGAAATGATCGTTTTCTGTGATAAGACAGGGCCTCGGACAGGGGGTGTTGCAGCACCCCCAGCACTCCTACTTCCCGCGGTACTGGGTGCAACTTACAGCTGAATGTAGTGCCATGTTGTTAAACGAAAACCTACGCTAGCCTGGCTCGCTCTCGCGCATCTCTGTTCGCGCTCGTGCATGATTGCGCGTCCAGGTACTTGGAATGGGTGGAGTCAGAGTCAGCGTTGAAGGAGAGGGGGTAGGACCATTTGAGTTGTGTATTTTCAAAATCTGCTGGCGTTTCGCAAATCACCTACCCAACCTTTAATAACTAATAGCCGGAGTGAATGACTAATAGCCGCGGCTATTAGTCATTCAAAACTGTACGGAATTCTTGCCAAACCGCACTGGTTTTGCACTTTTACCGCGCCATTCTAGGGCCGGATTGTGGCCGTCTTTCCATAGGTTTCCTCCTACTGCATAAAGCAAAGTGTCTCTCCCACGGAGGTTGGTCCTTACAGATACCCGTAGTTCTGACTTTAAAGTCAGAATTCTGACTTTTTTCTCAGAATTCTGAGATTAATGTCAGAATTCTGACTTTTTTCTCAGAATTCTGAGATTAATGTCAGAATTCTGACTTTAATCTCAGAATTCTGAGAAAAAAGTCAGAATTCTGAGATTAAAGTCAGAATTCTGACTTTTTTTCTCGGAATTCTGAGATTAATGTCAGAATTCTGACTTTATTCTCAGAATTCTGAGATTAAAGTCAGAATTCTGACTTTTTTCTCAGAATTCTGAGAATAAAGTCAGAACTTATTTTTTTTTTACATGTGTGGCCCTAATCCTCTTCCGTATATTTTTGCCCTCACTGACTGAAGTTATTTAGCTATGTTTATTTTCAGTTACAATTGCTTGTAATGCTACCAGTAAGTCATGCGTACCTAGCAAACCATGTATCCCTCACAACACTGACGTTGCCATTACTTCTGATGACCTTGATTTTGGGAAGTGGTCTACCTCTTTCTGAATGAATGGAATGGTTTTTGTAATAAGACGTTAACAATGTCCTCCGTTTCCAATGTTTCCATTGTGCATTTAGGATCTCGCTATCACAGATTTCACTTGCTCTGCGTCTCTCAGATTGAGCACCGCGGCAATGCAGACCGGGTTTGTTATCGACAGCGTTGCCAGATTGGGCAGATTTCCCGCCCCATGATAATTTTTCCAGCCTAACATGGTTAAAAGTAGCCCAATTGGGTGGGAAATCTGACCAATCTGGCAACACTGCTCAACATCCAGGGATCCTGCTTATTGGTTCATAGCGCAGACGGATAGATTTTTGCGCGAATCAGACCCCTTAAGGTCCCACCCACTCAGAGGAGGATTTTCCTCCTCTCTCCCATTGAAACCCATGTTATCCACCGGCCGCCAGTACTTTCGGGAAAATGAATGGGAGTGGACGGCGGCGGAGGGAGGACGTTCCTCCCTGAAGTAATTGTCAATAGGCGATAGGGGGTGCTAATGTCCCTTTACCCAGGGAAACGAACATTATATATTCAAAGGCAATTAAGTAGTCATATTTAAGGGCATTAATTCATTACAATAGTCGGGGCAATCTAAATTTTTTATTCTCAACAATGTTAGGGAGGACCTTCCTCCCTCTCCTCAATGGAGAAGCCTCCACTGATGTATACATGTGCACACACATGTATATGAGAATGCATATCTATTCAGACCTGTAATTCATGTCTTAGACTTTTTCACACAGCTGTAGAAAAAAAAAAAGAATTCTCTATTTATGGTTATATTTGGGCCAATATATATATTGCCCTACTTCCTCGTCCGCATCCAGCCAGCTAAACTCACCAAATTCATGACCTGCAAGAAACAGCAAACATACTCAGTAGTTGTGTACTGCAGTGGAGGCTTCTCCATTGAGGAGAGGGAGGAAGATCCTCCCTAACATTGTTGAGAATAAAAAATGTCGATTGGCCAGACTATTGTGATGAATTAATGCCCTTAAATATGACTACTTTATTGCCTTTGAATATATAGGGCCCTATTTTAACGGTCTGAAATGCAAGTGGGAAGCGCAAAGCGCAAGTAGCTTTGTGGGCGGTTCTACGGCGCTATCGCTATTTTACAGGCGGATAAATGACGCTTGCGCCGCGGCGCAAGTGTCAAAAGGGTTGGTCTGAAGCAGCCTAATTACCCGTAGGTGTGGTTTGGGCGTAACGTGCAACAAACCAATGAGAGTGCCAGCTCCCATCGACTTTAAGAGCCATGAGCGCATTTGAATCGGACGAGTTCATATTTTGACAGCGCGTCTGCAGTCTCCGATGAGACAGATGCACATGAATTTCAAACTGCAAATGGCTTAGTTTATTGCCAAATAATATGGCCTAATTCACACATGGAATAAGAGGTTTTCTTCCACAACTTCAGAAATACTGAGTCTTCAAATAAATTTCTGCAAAGAAAACGTATGATATAACATATGATATGCGGTAACTGTGGTTCTATTTAATGATATACACAATAGATTATAAACATTCTTTCTTATCAGTATTGTATGCTATCCTAATATGCATGTGTCCCCGCGGTAATAGACATTGCCATTGATTGTATTATGCGTTACGTGTTTAGTTCAAGTACCTCGGTTCAAGTACCTCGGGGTCTTGTTCGCGAGTGAGGGTACTATGGAGCGTGAGATTGGCCGGAGAATCGGAGCAGCGGGGGCGGTATTGTGTTTGCTTTACCGCACCGTTGTTACGAAAAGAGAGCTGATCCGCAAGGCAAAGCTCTCGATCTACCGGTCTATCTTCGTACCTATCCTCACCTATGGTCATGAGGGTTGGGTGATGACCGAAAGGACGAGATCGCGGGTACAAGCGGCCGAGATGAGTTTTCTCAGAAGGGTGGCTGGCGTCTCCCTTAGGGATAGGGTGAGAGGCTCAGACATCCGTGAGGAACTCGGATTAGAGCCGCTGCTCCTTTACTTAGAAAGGAATCAGCTGAGGTGGTTCGGGCATCTGGTAAGGATGCCCACTGGGCGCCTTCCTTGGGAGGTGTTTCAGGCACGTCCAGTGGGGAGGAGACCTCGGGGAAGACCCAGGACTAGGTGGAGAGATTATATCTCAACACTGGCCTGGGAACGCCTTGGGATCCCCCCGTCAGAGTTGGTCAATGTGGCCCGGGAAAGGGAAGTCTGGGGCCCCCTGCTTGAGCTGCTCCCCCCGCGACCCGACCCCGGATAAACGGACGAAGATGAGATGATGATGAGAGTGTTTAGTTTGCGTGCGTTTAAACAGAGCACACACGCGCGCCCGCATTCATTCATTATTTTTAACACTCACTCGCGGTAAAACAATGTTTTTCACGATCAAATAGGCCTACTCATCAATCCTAAAAGTTATGGGCATGTAGGCCTACACGATGTCTGTGTCAAGAAAATATGTGTTTGCTGTACGGTGTTTGCAGATGCATTGATTTAAAAGTACAACTTATTACCGCTGCATCAGCCGTTCTTTCCCAAATAATTTACCAAGAATGTGCGGCAAGGTAGATGAGAGAAGCAAAGTGTATGCGCAAGGTGCACAAGCAATCCATATGCATCGCATGCGCATGTATGCATGCGCCCTTAAAATAGCATCTGAACAACGCGCCACTGACTTTAAACCAGGTATTTCCTGGTCAGTAGCGCAATGGTATTCAGAAACGGCAAAATACCGTTTGCGCCAGAACACGCCTCCTCCTTCCGCATGATCAATCCCTAATTTACCGGCGAGTGGCGCTGGTGGGAAAAGAACGCTCTGCGCCAGTTGTAAACTAGCAACGACACATGCGCCAGTGACTAAGTCACTTGCGCCGGATGCAAGATAGGGCCCATAATGTTCGTTTCCCTGGGTAAAGGGACATGGGTGATGACCGAAAGGACGAGATCGCGGGTACAAGCGGCCGAGATGAGTTTTCTCAGAAGGGTGGCTGGCGTCTCCCTTAGGGATAGGGTGAGAAGCTCAGCCATCCGTGAGGAACTCGCGGAAGCTCCCCCCGCGACCCGACCCCGGATAAGCGGATGAGGATGAGGACAAACTGTTAAACGTTAGACGTTTAACAGTTAGACGTTTTTCATTTGTGAACTTATTTGCATTTGTGTGTGAACTGGTCTGTATTTATATGTGTATTTATATATTTATATGATTTTTGAGACTCTCCTGACGTCGCTGGATTCACAAATGCATTTTTTTCAACAAGGAACTCTCTGTAGCCAATCAGATGCCTCACTCGTTTTCAGCCAATCACATTCACACAACATGCATGCACACACACAAACACACACACCACGCACACAAGCTGAATGTCAGAAGATTATTTGTCTTGTATGCACTTTAGACTTCATGCAAGGCTTTGCTTATTTATACAAGGCTTTATTTATTTAATTTTTTGTATCACACTTTTTTTATTACAGAGACAGTATTAATACTGAACCCTATTTGACTGGAATGTATCTATTCCCCTGAAATTATCCATTACAATGATAATGTAGGCCTACGCATTACAATATTTGCCTTTTCTTTTTATTAAAATCACAAGTGTAAGACATTGGATTGTTTTGTCATTCAATATTCTGACATATATTCAATTTTCAAATTATTATTTATACATGATAATCCTCTAAACATGTTCTATATAACTACAAAAAAAATTACATCTTTAAACGTGTAAAAGAAATAAAGGAAAACAGACACATAAATGGAGTGTAATATAACCCTTTATAAAGGGGTATTTTACACAACTACAGGGTTAATTCTTAAAAATATTCTCCTCGTTAAATGACAGCAGTATGACATTAATGCAGATCTCTCAGATCTCACATAGTAGAGATTCTAATTCTATTCTACTTCAGGAAACAACATTAGCTGTTTTGGTCGTTTGATTGTTTTATTATCAAACAAAGGTCTTAGTCTGTTTGATTGACAGGTGAGATGATCAGGGGGGCAGAGTTTCTACCTTCTTTATGTAAATTTGGATTGAGGAATGGATAGAGAGGCTCAGTGAAGGTGCAGCCAGTAGCAGAGTAGATATGAACCCTGGCTTCCACATCATAGAAGGAGACCAGGGCCCTGTTTCCCGAAAGCATCGTCAGCCTAAGTGGATCTTGAAGTGCGTCGTGCGAGCATCGTACAGTTTTCAGAGCGTTTCCCGAAAGCATCATTGGTAACGAACGTCGTGAAAACGCTCGTAGCTAACGAGTGCTCCAGGGTACTCGTAGGACGCTAAGAGCATCGTTAGCCTACTATAGAGTGAACTCATTATTGCATGCGGGTGTCTTCATTCATAAAAAATTAAAACATTCGGGAGTATGCAATAATACAAATTATTCTAAAGAGGTCAGCAACTCCGTGCACAGCCCCGCCATCCCCAGTGAACCAAGAAACCCCGCGCCGTGACGAACAGGGGATTTAACCCCCTCAGTTTAACTTGAGATAAGAAGGTGAAATCGCCGGGCGCGCCAAGCTGCGACCGAACCGGCTCGGCAGTGTAGAAAGACCTATAGCCTAGGGTTCGAGTTAGGTGGGAGCCAGTGGGAGCTGAGCTCCCATAGAGAGAGGTCTGGCTCCCATGAAAGCAGTAAACTCAAATATCTGTGTAGAGTTATATTGACGTTAAGTGTGATAATAGAACGCCGGTCATTATCGGGAAAATAAGCCCAGACAGGGCGAACCGGAAAATCGACTCGAAACGGAGGCTCTTCGATAATTTATTATTTATTTTCGATACTGAGCAGCTACTTGCCAAACGAAAAAATAACTTCACAGGGTGTTTTTTTACAATTTATTTGTTACCAACTTACCATACCATAACCATATTTCTTTGTACATGACTACTCACTTTCCCCTTGTGTGCTATAGATTTTATCAAATTGTACAGTTTTTTAATTGTACAGTTTTTTACCAACTTACCATGTTGATCAGCAGAGAAATAGTTAGCCAAAGAGGTTGAGGTCGCTTAGCAACCGAAGAAGCTGGCGTTGTTGTGAAGGGTCGATGCAAGTGAACGGAGCGTTCCACGGCATTGAGAAGAGCCGTGTCATAATAGCCCATGTTTACGTCCTATATCCCCCCCCCCCCCCCCCCCCCCCCCCCCCCGTCAAAATTCAGCGCAAGGCCGGTACGGTCTCCCCCCACCGTCAACAACTTTAAGAGACCCCCACAGAGGTGGAATCATAACTCCAACCCTGCCTATAGCCAACTACATCCTGCCCAACAATATGGGCAGGATCCAAGCTCTCCTAATCGGGTCAGCAATAGCCGCGTTTGAATGATAATGTATGAATGGAACGTTGCATTTTTAATGTCTACAAATATTCTATAGCCTACTGGAGAACCAATCAATGCAACCTTATGCGGAATCAGATAAAGTCAGCTCTCTCGCTGCGCAAAATATATGTTTAAAAAATCACCACATTAAGATAAATGTAGTTGTCACATAAGCTATTTTGGATTTTTGTAATATGGAATTAATTCAGGGGGGGAAATGCCGTGAATAAATGTATGCACAGTGCGTTCAGGATTAGGACTGATATATATGTCGGTCTAGGCTTAATCAATTGTGTTTTAATATCTTTAGCATTCATATAATTGCAATCTATTCTTTTCGTAGGCTACTCTGCAGTTGGCCCTGATGGGGAGATATTTTAACCCTTTTTAACCCCATTTCCCTGCGACATTCCTGCATCTCCCCCTGCGTCATAGCCCGTTTCAGCACCGTGTCAGTGGACAGGTACAATCCTACGATCGTCGTAAGTGCAGCGAATGCGCATTCACGTTAAGAGGAGTTTCGGGAAACGCTCCAAAGAAATTAACGATGGTTCGAAAGATCCATCGGGAGAATGATCGTACGAGCGAAGATCCATCGTTATCGGGAAACGGGGCCCAGTCCACTCCATGCGTGTGTATGTGTTTGCTTGTGTCTGTGTGTGTGTGTTTTTGTGTAAGTGTGTTCTGCTCCCCGCGGCATTAATTTTTTTCTACAACCGAGAAAGACGCTGAGGACCCCAACCCCACCCAGACCGCCGGGAGGAGGTCCTCCTGGGTGAAGGAGGACCAGAAGGTGTGGAGGTGTGTCAGTGTGTCTGAGGACCCTCCTCCACCTGGGGACACTCTGTAGAAGGACAGAGAGCCAGCAGGCCGGTCCAGATACACTCCTACTCTGGTGGAGCCAGCGGGGGGGAGAGGGAGGTCTGTCTCTGTACCGTTGTACTCGGCAGAGTAACCACCATTAGAATAATAAAGACTCCAGGACTTGTTGTTTCCTCCAAGCTCGCTGTCACCACCCCCTCCTCTCCTTGTGATTCCTCTGTATGTCACTCCTATATGACCAACTCCTTCCCACTCTACCTCCCAGTAACAGTGACCAGTCAGAGCCTCTCTACCCAACACCTGCCGCCAGGAGTCAAATCTCTCTGGGTGATCCGGATACGACTGGTCCTCTCTAACCCGCGTCACCTTCCTGTTGTCCTCAGACAGAGAGAGACGTCTGTGGGCCGTGTTGGGGTCCAGTGTGAGTTCACAGGCATCTGAGGGAGAACCAGACATGATGAGCTGCGGAACCATTCTTCATCCTCATCATCATCCTCATCATCATCATCATCCTCATCATCATCATCACTAGTACTGTTCTCCTGCGCTCTTAGTACATAAACATAGATATGTACACATACATACACATACATATGTACACATTCATAGATACACACACCCCAACAATAACGTTATGAAAACATCAACAACAATATTATGAATATATCAACAACAATGTTATGAATACATCAACAACAAACATCTCTCCTTGGATCCAGAACTTACCAAAGACAAGCAGCTCAGCGGTGTGACTGGCCGTGCCAGCGCTGTTGCTCGCCATGCAGCAGACCGTGTTCACGCCATACCTCACCCCTCTGACGAAGAGGAACCCCCTCTCCACCCAAGCCTCTGATTGGTCGTCTGTGCCATTCCTCTCCATGGGCCTGCCGTTGTGGAGCCACTCTACTGTGGGCTCCGGCGTGCCGCCGGCGTGACAGGTATAGCGGGCCGTTTGGCCCATGGGCAACACGTGGGTAGAGGAGTGGAACTCTGTGATGCTGGGGGCCTCCTCCTCCTCCTCCGTGGGCATCACTGAACCTGAAGAAACCAGGAGGAGAGGAGTGAACGTCTACAACACGGATCTAGAGATGCAGCGTCAGACACTCCCTTCACTCTCTCCTAACACCTGTCCACTAGAGGGCGACCCAGGGGATTCACACCCAGTATTCTCGCCTGCCTTTTCATACATGATTGAATATCACAGCAGTGTCTACAAAGATTACCCAGGGAGGGGAAGTCACTCCAGCGCAGAGATTAACGAGTCGGGGGCGGAGCTTGCAGAAAGAATGCAAAACAGTTCAGCAGCTCAAATAGAAATGAGTGCAAGTGAACCCAGAATGGGTTGACCCTTGTGACCTGACCTTAGCAGACCACAATAGAAACTTGACCTTGGTAGACCACAATATAAACCCAGACCTTAGTAGACCACAATAGAAACATGACCTCACTAGACCACAATAGAAATCTTACCTTAGTAGGCCTAAACACATCCAACAACCTTTCAACTCTTAAAGAGTATATCTACTGTATCAACGGCACAGAGAACAAAAAGGAGGAACCGTTCTCCACTCATGAACACAAACAAACTCTTTGTTCCGCTCAGCCTCCAGATGATCCAGGTATGCGACCTTCTCACAGATCCAGTGGTGCAGTCTGTTACACGGTTCTTTGGACCAGCCGTCCTCCCCTGCTATGACATAGTCTTTTGCTCGGGAGAGGTGAGCGACACTTTGGTCACAGTATTGTCCATGTTTAAGCCTAGCTTAAACTTATAGTGTAGTACACTAACATATTTCTGTAATTTAATTTGTGTAGGAGCTCATGTCAAGAGTTGACCGGAGGATATTGTTATATTTTCACCTTTGTCAGAAAAAACTGAGTTAGCCTCCAAAGATATCCTGGTCTGGGCCTTTTCAACCAAACACAACGCAGACAGCGCCAGAAACTAACCGGTTACACAAGTACTAACAATCGCTAGGCTAACCCATTCCCTGTGTACACAGTGATAGCAGCTACTGCAGATGCTACACAATTGAGTACTATGAATATGTGCAATGTAGATTAAGGCCCGGTCCACACGAAGCCGAAATGGGCGAAACCGTTAAGGCCCATTCACACCCTACGGTAAACACAGATACGGACCGTTTCGTCCGGTCCCGGAGGTGTTTCGTCCGTCAATGGGTCCGTCGCCTCTGAGCTTACGAATCCGGAGTGCTCCAGGAGAAACGGAGCAATGCCACCGGAAATCGAGGCGGTAGTATAGAGTCAGAAGTCAGACCGTTCGCGAAAATAGATAGAGTAGTTTAATATCTGATATGTATATATTGTATTTAAACTTTTATACTTATATTATACTATATAGGTAGCTACCTGACCTTTTTATTTTATTGTTCCCCTGCTTTTCCAATGAGTTCTAACTGGTCATTTAAAAAGGGCGCAACATTTTGAGGAGATAAACTGCGGGTTGGTGAGGGGTGTCACATGCCACCTCCACCTAGGCCCACACTTTTTGCACCTTTTTTTGCCGATTTCGGATGACACAAAGCAAAATCATCTCCTCTACAGATGCCATGTTTGCGATGTTGATGCCGTTAATTTGTGACACGACAGTCACTGCCCTCTAGAGGATGTATTGCGTAACATCCATAACAACGTTGAAACCAGACGGAGGTATGAAGGGTAGATCCGGAGGCAACGTTTGGGGCGGAGGTCTGAATCGGCCTTTACGGTTTCGATCTATCCGGTTTCGGAGTATCTCCGTAAAGACGGAGTCAAGCGAAACCGGGTAGAACTGTAGAAATGCTGTAGTACACATTCCAGGCCCATAAGGGGCGCTGCTTCTGTTACAGAAATCCAGAAGAAAAATAAATAAGAAGAACAGGCGAGCATCCGCATAAAGGCTTTTTCTCTAATTTCGGTCGCGGATTCTCAATAAATAATGGCTTAGCAACCCAACAAGGGACATGATCTGCTGCAGAATGATTACAAGCCTGTAGTCCGCCATCATCTTTGTTGTTGTGAGTTCTGAGACTCCACGGGTTTAACAGTCATTGGCTAGAGGGTCGAGCGGTGGGGCGATGACGTCATGGTTTACGGTTTCAGTCGGTTTCAGGCGTCCACACGAATCCAAAACGAAACCGGGTAGATTTTGAACCACCTCCGAGGGTGGTTTCAGAAGATTACAGTTTCGGTCAGCGGATTCGCCGGCTTCGTGTAGACGGAAGGCCGAACCGTACAAGACCTTTACGGTTTCGCCATGAAATCCGCTTCGTGTGGATGGGGCCTAAGTCCGTGCAATAAGTGCGTACATTAAGTGCCAGGACGTACAACATACAATAGTGGCCGGAAGGGACTGGATGGCATTATAATTTTACAATAAGAATGAAATATGATTATTTTTTTATTATTATTATTATTATTAATTATTATTGCTGTTATTATTATTATCATTATTATTAATATTATTAATATCATCAATAATAATATTACTATTTTTACTCATATTATTATTTTTATTTTATTCAGGAAGATATGATTTAGACTCACTGAACTGCAGGGAGATTAGGAGAATACTCAGCAGTCCGAATATCAGCAAGACAATGTTGCAGAACTTTAGAGCTGTTCAGGAACAGAACATACACACACACACACACACACACACACACACACACACACACACACACACACACACACACACACACACACACACACACACACACACACACACACACACAGTTATGTACACAGGGATATATTCATACTGCATGGCTGTCATTCAAAGTCCAGACAGTCTTCCTGCGGTATGCAGAATCCCTCCCCATCTAGAGGAAACATCAAAAGTACTGTAGCTCTCGTGTTGAATTATGAAAACACTTAAGCAGAACAAAAATTGGTCTCCAGCATACTTGTTATTATTCCCTGATTATTGACATGTACACACATACAGTTACACAGTAATACAGTCATACACACAGTTGTACAGTAATACATAAACATAATACATGAAAATATTTCTTTGACTGGTTTATTTCTTTTAAATGCTCTAAAAAGGTCACCTACCAATTCTGTGGCTGGTCTTCCTCGGGTCCAAAGACTTGTCCTCAGGTTCCATAGTGAATCCAGGGTCCGGTTCAGAGACAGTGTCCATGGCTCCTCTCTGGCAGCTTCCAGGGCTTCTTCTCTCAGCCTTCAGCCCTGCTATATTAGCTGGAAAAACGGTGTCACATGTTTTAATTCTGACCAATCATTGGCTTGCAATGATTGGTCAACACAAACACAAACACACACACCACACACACAAGCTGAATGTCAGAAGATTATTTGTCTTGTATGCACTTTAGACTTCATACAGGGCTTTGCTTATTTATACAAGGCTTTGTTTATTTAGGCTTTATTTGTCTGAATAAATGGCTTGCTTAAAAGTAAATGATTTGTGCTTTGTGAAAATATATTCATCGGTTTTGTTTTAAGAAAACAGCAATCTGAGGTATATTTCTAAATTACTTTACCTGTCACAGCAGCAACCATTAAAATAACGTTCATGTAATGTTTTTGTATTAACCTTTTTTAAGTAGTTCAGTGCCTGTCGTTGTTTTACTCTAATTTACAGCATTTATTAAATTAACTCTTTCACAGCAGTTAGCTGCCCACTGTAGTTGCCCGCTAAAGCTGCTAGCACACCGCCGCGCGGCGTGCTAGCATGCATGACACCTGTTAACTGCCTGATGACCGCCTCGCTGCCAGAGGGTTCATGCCGCGGCAAGGCCGCCTTAATGCACAGGCTTGCCTGGGCTGAAGCCCCAGGGCCTACGCCGATCGGGGGGCCTATCCGGCGTGATACTGGCCCATGATAGGCCCCCCGATTGGCGAAGGCCCAAGACAATGTGGTTTTTTGTTTGGGGCTTACAAAGATCAGAGGCCTATCATCAGCCAAGAAAAAAGAGGGCCAGTGGCACCGCAGCCACAGTAGTCCCCACAAATTGATTTTAATCCCCGAGTACCTCACTGATCTACATTTTATATACCTGTAATGTTTGAGATGTAAATTATTGCCACCTATTTGAATGGCATTCAAATAGGTGAGTACAAGTCCATGCGCACACACAGACACAGACACACACACAGACACACACACACACACACACACACACACACACACACACACACACACACACACGATGCAAAGGAATTGGCTCCTACATTCATACGTATAAGTTATTCATTAGCTCATCTTACAACTGGGCTCAATAGTCTGTGATATTAGTTAATCAGTTACTTCAGGAGATCTTATAACTGGGTCAAATTGTCAGAGATATTAGTTATTCATTAACTAGCTGTTATGGGGTTGTTGAACAGCTAAGGCCTTTAGTAATGACTGGAACCACAAAGAGGGGACATAAAGTGAATAAGAAAGAGGTTAAGTTAGTGTTAAGGTTCTACCTTAAAGCTTCTCCACACAGAGCAGCTGCTGGAGCACAAGTTGAATCAGTCTCTAAAGCGCCACCCAGTGGACAAAGATGGGACTAGTGATGATAAGACGCATGAAAACCAAACTTACTTTAGACACACGGATTGAGACTCCACTGTTGTGTGTGTGGTCATATCCTCCCTCCACACACCGATGAAGAGGTGGTGGAGACTCCACTGTTGTGTGTGGGGTCATATCCTCCCTCCACACACTGATGAAGAGGTGATGGAGACTCCACTGTTGTGTGTGTGGTAATATCCTCCCTCCACACACTGATGAAGAGGTGATGGAGACTCCACTGTTGTGTGTTGTGACGCGTTGGAGGAAATGTCTCCAGAGGTCGGAGCTTATTGTACCCCAAGCCACCAGTGTAATGGGGGCGTGAAGCAGAACCCAAGTGCACAGACAGACGACTAGCGCAGGATAGGTACAAGGCTTTATTTAGGGACTGGGTCGACAGGTAGAGGGTAGTCGGCAGACAGAGGTGATTGGGAGGAGAGGACTGATATAGGGGGAGCACAGGTGGAGGTGGTTGGGTTAATTAGGAGGGATCAGGGTGGCAGGCAGGGGAATGGGAAAACCAGGGACGGACCATGACAACCAGTGAGTTGAGGAAGAGCCAGCGGGGGACTGAAGACTGGGTCCAGGTCAGGGGGCAGGACCCCTTGGGGACCTAGGACTGAAGACTGGGTCCAGGTCAGGGAGCAGGACCCCTTAGAGAGCTGGGACTGAAGACTGGGCCCAGGTCAGGGAGCAGGACCCCTCAGAGACCTGGGACTGAAGACTGGGCCCAGGTCAGGGAGCAGGACCCCTCAGAGACCTGGGACTGAAGACTGGGTCCAGGTAAGGGGACAGGACCCCATAGAGACCTGGGACTGAAGACTGGGTCCAGGTCAGGACCCCTTAGGGACCTAGGACTGAAGACTGGGCCCAGGTCAGGGGTCAGGACCCCTCAGAGACCTGGGACTGAAGACTGGGTCCAGGTAAGGGGGCAGGACCCCTTAGAGACCTGGGACTGAAGACTGGGTCCAGGTCAGGACCCCTCAGAGACCTGGGACTGAAGACTGGGTCCAGGTCAGGGGGCAGGACCCCTCAGAGACCTGGGACTGAAGACTGGGTCCAGGTCAGGACCCCTCAGAGACCTGGGACTGAAGACTGGGCCCAGGTCAGGGAGCAGGACCCCTCAGAGACCTGGGACTGAAGACTGGGTCCAGGTCAGGGGTCATGACCCCTTAGAGAGCTGGGACTGAAGACTGGGTCCAGGTCAGGGAGCAGGACCCCTTAGAGACCTGGGACTGAAGACTGGGTCCAGGTCAGGGGTCAGGACCCCTTAGAGACCTGGGACTGAAGACTGGGTCCAGGTCAGGGGTCAGGACCCCTTAGAGAGCTGGGATTGGAGACTGGGCCCACGTCAGGGGGCAGGACCCGTTAAAGACCTGGGACTGAAGACTGGGTCCAGGTCAGGACCCCTCAGAGACCTGGGACTGAAGACTGGGTCCAGGTCAGGACCCTTAGAGACCTGGGACTGAAGACTGGGTCCAGGTCAGGGCTCAGGACCCCTTAGAGAGCTGGGATTGGAGACTGGGCCCACGTCAGGGGGCAGGACCCCTTAGAGACCTGGGACTGAAGACTGGGTCCAGGTCAGGGAGCAGGACCCCTCAGAGACCTGGGACTGAAGACTGGGCCCAGGTCAGGGAGCAGGACCCCTTAGAGACCTGGGACTGAAGACTGGGTCCAGGTCAGGACCCCTCAGAGACCTGGGACTGAAGACTGGGTCCAGGTCACGGGGCAGGACCCCTCAGAGACCTGGGACTGAAGACTGGGTCCAGGTCAGGGGTCAGGACCCCTTAGAGAGCTGCTGGGACCCAAGGGGCTGGAGGGACATTCCAGGTGTGCTGCTAGGATAACCAACAGAAAGATCTGGAGAAACATCTGCTCAGCTTGAAAGAGTTAAACTGAAGAAAGAGGAAGAACCATCGGCTGAACACACGAGAACCTTCAGTTGGATCCACCGAGTTGTTTATTGCAATTATTCTTCATTAACAAATATAACAGAAAAATAGTCCCTTACATGTACACAATAAATACAAGGACTAAAATCATAGAAGAAGCAGACATTACAAATGATAAACAGGTGTGAACGTATCTTTAATAACTGAACATGTTCTGCTGCAGTTTGGTTCCCAAGAGAACACAAGGAACCAAGATTCTGTTTAAAGTCATTTACAACATGCAACATTATCCCATAGACCTCTTGTTCTTTCAATCAGGTTCCTTGTTAGGTTTATGACAGAAAGTAGTGTATAATAGACCTGAAGACCTTATGTCTGAAAATATTCAAATATTGTAGCATAAAAAACATGTGATTTACCATCAGTTGGTATTTAATATACATTTAAAATAACAAATCTAAACCCTCCTTAGCTAACCCTATGGAAGATCTTAAAATTGTCTTCATCTCATGGTTTATCATGCTAAACAGGAGAGAGGGAGTGAGAGAGAGAGAGAGAGAGAGAGAGAGAGAGAGAGAGAGAGAGAGAGAGAGAGAGAGAGAGAGAGAGAGAGAGAAAAAGAGAGTGAGAGAGACAGCGAGAGAGAGACAGACAGAGAGAGACAACGAGTGAGACAAAGAGATACTATAACTGTCACAGAGACACTGAGTTATCAGTCCTTTCAAGCCACCTTTCAACAGTATGTTGAGGATTTTGATGATATCCAATATGGCCATGAAGAGTGTTATTTCCAGACCCATGTACTAATAGCCTGTTTTCATGTAGGCTAGGTTTTTCGAACCCTTGGAAACTCTGGAGAATCTGGATGGAATTCCCCTCGACGAAGGGGTGGCGAGCTAGTGAACATACCTCCTTACCCAAAGGAGTGGACCGAGATGTGGCGAGGAAGAGAGCGTTCTTCCTTTACCTTCATCACTTGATGAACTTGATGTACGGTGAAAGCGCTCTGAGGCGCCACACACGACCCCTTGACTTTTTGACTTATGACTCTGACTTGACATTCCCCTTTTTGTAAATGCATGCTGAAGTGACCGAGCCAAGGAAACTAAAGGAAACAAAGACTGAACTTTAGGAATTTGCAAGGAATTTATTTTCTTAATTTTATTTATTCTTATGAACATTTGTTTGACAATAAATGGTGTTTGAAGATAGTTGTTTCTTACCTAATATTATGGTCTAAACTGTGAAAGTTACTGAGTATTCTTGATTGCACTGAGAATCTAATATATTTTTTCCTACAAAGTTGATTACAGTCAATTTAAAAGTAACCTGTGGCTCCAGTTAACCATTGTGTAATGAACACTTAATTCTTTCCCTCCATACAAATCAGAGGTCCATATCTGAGTACTCTACTGCCCTAGAGGGTCTCACACACACACACACACACACACACACACACACACACACACACACACACACACACACACACACACACACACACACACACACACACACACACACACACACACACACACACACCGAATATAGTGAGGAGTGCAAACACACAGTAAGTGACTACATTAAGTTCCAGGACGTACAACATACGATAAGCGTGTGGCAGTGTACCAGTATTATATAAGTAGTTTCAGTGTCGATACCGATCAATGAATCTGTTCTTCAATGTACAAACATGCTCACAAACGTCCCTCCGAGCCCATCGCCCTCCGTGCGAGTCCACCGCCACCCCGGATGTGGAGATCCACTGGATCCTCCCCGGGCGCCACATCGTCAGCCACGCGGCCAACACCTCCAGGGCGTTGGTGTTCTCCCACGACTCTCTGGGAGTACCGCAGGGGCTGCCGTCGGACTGCGGCGTGGACACGGCGTGGACACGCTCGCCATGGAGGTCAACGTGACCAGACACCCAGGACCGGGACGAGGAGAACGACGCAGAGGAAGTCGGCAAAGTCGCCGCGGTCGGCGTCCGGACTCCGGACGAGGATTAAGGTGCGGACCGAGGAGTCGGTGGACGGGTCCGGGGACGATCAAGGCGGGACGTCGATCAAACCGGACGTCAGTAGACGCAGGGGTCCCATCCCGGGGAGAAGGGCGGGACATCCGTTCAGGACGATGTGGAGGAGGCCGGCGGTGCCGCGGAAACCCGTCCAGCCTCGCGTCGACGCCAGGAAGCCCGCGGATGTATCGCAATGGAGAGGAGCACACAACATTATCCCATCCTGGTTATTATGAATAAAATATAAAATCTGCTTTAAATCAGGTCGTAAATCAGGATTATGACAAAAATGATGATATAATGTCGCTTTTCCACCGCACATGTAGCTCGACTCGACACGACTCGACTCGACACGGTAGCAGCACAGGTCCTTTTCCACCGCAAATAGTACCTCCTGGACGTGGGCGGGGTCGGATGCGCGAAAGCGCTGTGACGTATTTTTGTACGCAACGCAAACACCACCTACGCAACTCACACATGGACAGAACCCACATAACAACAATGGAGGACATCGATGCGATGGTATTCGTGTTCGTATTATTAGCTGGCATGTTGAAGAAGTTGAAGAACTGGAATGTGTTGGCTGCGGCGCTGCTGTGGCTGTTACCAGCATGGTTGCCAAGTCGCTCTCGTGACTTCGTCACACTCTCTGGCCAATCAGTGGCCGGCCGTCTGCCGACGTCACCTTTTAGCATCGGCTCAGCTCGCTTGGAACCTAGAGCGAGGCGGTACTAGAAAAAGCAGCCACTTCAGGAACCAGATACCATGTTTTCGTGGTGGAAACGCAAAAAATGCGAGCTGAGTCGAGTCGAGTCGAGTCGTGTCGAGCTGGTACCATGCAGTGGAAAAGCGGCATAAGAGCCCTTAAGACCAAAACTGGTAAAGTCTGAAAATATATAAACATTGACCATCAATAGGTATTTATATACATTTCAAATAATAAATGTGCTTATCTAACTATGGGAGATCTTAAAAGCCTTTTCATGGTTTATCATGCTATACCAGAAGAGAGAGAGAGAGAGAGAGAGAGAGAGAGAGAGAGAGAGAGAGAGAGAGAGAGAGAGAGAGAGAGAGAGAGAGAGAGAGAGAGAGAGAGAGAGAGAGAGAGAGAGAGAGAGAGAGAGAGAGAGAGAGAGAGAGAGAGAGAGAGAGAGAGAGAGAGAGAGAGAGAGAGACTCTATAACTGCCACAGAGACACTGAGTCATCAGTCCTCTCAGTATGTGTGTGTGTGTGTGTGTGTGTGTGTCAGTGTTTCCGCTAGAAGAAATTGGTGCCGGTCATGTGACCGGGAAGGTTTCATTTTACCGGTCAAATTGGAAAAAAAACGGTCGGATATTGTCCGTGTTTATTGCACTTAAAAAAAATGATAGGCAGGCTACATAAAGAAGAAGTGTGTGATCATATTTTGATTCGCCATGGTTGTTAAATACCGGTACTCCGCAAAGCTTGCCGCCGGCTTTCGCTAGCTTGCCGCCGTTTAGTTCATAAACCTACGGTAGTCTATAGGGGAGCGTGTCTATGTTCCCCGAGTCCTATGTTCCCCTCTTTGTATGGGACTGGGGAACATAGGACCCTTTTTTTCAAAAAGGGTCCTATGTTCCCTGCTTTTCCCAAAAAAGGGTCCTATGTTCCCCGATATGTATATGACCGGGGAACATAGGACCCTTTTTTTAAAAAGGGGTTCTATGTTCCCCGGTCTGTTACTTTTTCCACCATTACTGCCAAATTCCGGCCGAGATAACTACCATTGCATGTCTTTACCTTTTGTGGAAGAGGGAGAGACGTCGGAGAACCTGACGCAGTATAGTCATACGCCGGTAAACAAACCCCGAGAAGCCCAATCCCTACGAGAGCTCCCCGCGTTACGGCCATCCGGAGGCGCACAGAGCTTTTGGCCGTGATATTATTATACAATTATATTATATACTATTATATAAAGAGCTCCGGGAGTCGCAAACGGCAACAATCACTTTCTCCTCCATGCTGTAGTTCACCCCGGACTGCACTGCACTGAGTTGGCCGGTTGAACGCTGATTGGCTGTTACGTTAGACATGTCACTCTGTTGAACGCCGATTGGCTGTCATTACGCGAATGCCGCGTCAAAGTTTAAATATTTTTAAAGATTGATAGATTGCGGGGAACATAGGACCCTTTTCTGGGAAAAGGGTCCTATGTTCCCCGCTTTTCCCAAAAAGGGTCCTATGCTCCCCGGTATGTATGGCTACAGGGGAACATAGGACCCTTTTTGGGGAAAACCGGGAACATAGGACCTGCTCAATTTTGTTCTGCTCAATGGTTGAATCTCCTCGTGACTGAATGTTTGGATACAGCGCGCATGCTGTATGCGCGCAGGGTTGATGCGCTCCACTTTTTTCTGTGGAGAACCAGCGCCTTGAACATTAAGCATAAAACGAAACCGGATCGTTTCCGCCCGTTTCGGCTCCGTGTGGACGGGGCCTTATTTCCAATCGGTCATTCTGACCGGAGACATTTAGGATTTTCGGTCCTCCTCATTTTTTTCCGGTCAAAGACCGGTAATTACCGGACAACGGGAACTCTGGTGTGTGTGTGTGTGTGTGTGTGTGTGTGTGTGTGTGTGTGTGTGTGTGTGTGTGTGTTGTATGTGTGTGTGTGTGTGTTTGTGCGTGTGTGTGTGTGTGTGTGTGTGTGTGTGCGTGTTTCACGGAGGGGCGGCACTTTTCTTTTTTACGACTTTTCTTTACCTTTTTTACCCATTTTTCTACAACTGAGGGGCGGAGTCAGAGGACCGACTCCGGCCGAGGGAGACGAGAACGGCCCCCCGACTGGGAGGACTGGGAGGCTCCTGCTCCCCCCGCTCTCTTTCTACAACCGACACAGAGAGGCTGAGGGCCTGGACCTCTCCACCCCACGTCACCTTCCTGTTGTCCTCAGACAGAGAGAGGTCTCTGTGGGCCGTGTTGGGGTCCAGTGTGAGGTCACAGGCATCTGAGGGAGAACCAGACATGATGAGCTGCTGAACTGCTCTTCATCCTCATCATCATCAACATCATCATCACTAGTACTGTTCTCGTGTGCTCTGTGTGCATATACATTGTGTGGCAGACGCCAGGGTGGAGTGAGGGGAGTGGTAGGTCTGGCAACCTGCTGGCTCCACCCCCAAGCCCCCCAAGCCATATATGGACTTCCTCCCTCTAACGAGGCAAGCCTGGGGATCGTTAGGCAGGGGTGCTTGGGCTTAAGAGGGCGAGCAAACAGTCCTGAAGGGGAAGGAAGGCTAAGGGAAGGAAGGCTAGAGAAGCTAACGCTAGCAAAGGACCGGATCTGTGTGATGGCCTGGCAGTGTGGTGTGTAACCCTGAGAGAGAGAGTCAGGTGGGAGGTGTTGGACGGATATTGAACTGGAGCAAAAAGGAGGTGGATGACCCTTTTCCCACCCTGGTTTGGTTTACCCGGTAAATAAACCGTTCTGCGTTTGAACTACTCTGTGTGTTGTGACATTTTATCTATCCGACTTGGTAGCGTGGAAACCCCACACCCACTGGCCCACTACAACGCTCTGTGTACATATACATAGATATGAACACATACATACATATACATATGTACACATACATAGATACACACACCTCAACAATAACGTTATGAACACATTAACCACAATATTATGAATGTATTAACAACAATGCTATGAATGTATTAACAACAATGTTATGAATATAATACAACAATGTTTTGAACACATTGTGGTAACCCGGCCCGACACAGCGGCCCTGAAGCCCAGGGGACCGGTGGTGCAGGGGGTCTACCACCCTTCTCCCCCAGAGGGCGCCGGGGACCGCATTGGCGCATTGGCTCAGAGGAAACACCCGCGAGGGAGGCCGGTCAGACGCAGGTGAGCGATATATAAAGGGAGGCGGAGACGGGCTAATGAGACACGTGTGGGTCCAGTGTAGGACCGAGGACCGGACCGAGATACGCTCCCAGGACGGACCGCTGCAGCCGAGTCCCGTTCCCCAGGAGGCCGACGGGCCATATGGATGTGAGTGTCCAAGCATGCTATGTGTTTTTTTGCATTACATTTTTTAATGTAAGGTTATTTCTCAACCTTATTTTACACAGTGGCACTCATATCTTAAGGGGAAAACATCTGACATCTTTAATTTAGTTTGGATGTAAAATATTTCTTTATATTTGAAGAATATTTTTAAATATGTATTTGACAGCCCTAAATCAAATCAAACAGACACTAACACTTGTGTAGAGCTGATCTCAGGTTAGGCACCTTCTTCACCTCCATGTTCAGTGTCTCCTCCAGCTGATCCAGGGCTCTCCTCAAGGTCCCAACGTATGATGGAGGACGGACCTCCACCGTGGTCCAGTCCCTGGTGGGTGGAGGATCCTTCAGGGATCTGAAGGTCTGGAGGAGGTGGAGGTGGTCTTCAGTTTGGATGAACTGCTTCACCTCTGAGCTTCTATTGGTCAGATCTTTTATTTCCTGCTGCAGCTCTTTGATGAGGCCTTTAGCTTCTTTCTCTGTAGATTTCAGTTTCTCTTGAACCGTTTTGTTGTGATCATCCAGCACTTTTCAACAGAGCGCCTCAGAGCAGTGAGGACCTAAACACCATCGGCTATCTCTCTGTCTGCGTCTGCTTTGCTGTGGTCCACCCTGTCTATGATGTCTTTAATCTTTCGTAGTCTCTCCTATATATAGATAGTATCATCTGCTGAACTTCAGCCTCTATCTTCCCCAGCTGGGCCGTCTTCACTTCATATTCCTCCTTTAAAGGGACAACAGGGTGGGACTTGTGTTCTGTCTCTGTGCAGAACTGACACACACACACCTGTTCAGTCTGGCAGAAGAGCTCCAGAAGTCGGTCGTGTTTCTTACACATCCTGTCTTCCAGACGGTCCATAGGCTCGACCAGCCGATGTTTCTTCAGGACTGCGACTCTCTGATGTGGCTCCAGGTGGGTCTGGCAGTAAGAGATAAGACACACCAGGCAGGATTCACTGCCTTCAGCTGGGTCCCAGTACAGACGTCCCAAGGAACTTCTCCGGGTTCAACGCAAGGCTGCTCTTTCACTCGTACAGAACTTCTAAACTGATCAACCATCCCTGATATGAAGGTATTAACCCGTTAAACAGGTCTTGTGTGGAACAGCTCGTTGCAGACAGGACATTTGTACTGGACCATGTCATCCCAGAACACTGTAATACAGGTTCTGCAGAAGTTGTGTCCACATGGTGTGGTAACTGGGCTGTTGAACACATCCAGACAGATGGAACAGGAGAAGTCCTCCTCAGACCACGATGTCGCAGAGGCCATTCCTAGAAAACCATTGTTAAATAAAGTTTAATCATTTATAATGTATAACAATGGTAAAATAGAGGTCGTAGCCAATCAGTAGTTTTGATTTGAGTAACATCAGTGAACAGTGAGAGGTGAGAGTACTCAACATATTCACTAACGATTTCAACCCATACCTGATGATAGTAAAATAGTACCTTTCCTATTGATATGATCAATAAGTTACAGAAATTTATGATGAATCCCGGATCAGAGTGGAGTAAATTACCTGGGTCTTCTCACTGCTGTAATGAAGTGAGCATCACCAAACCGTCCGACTCGGGAACAAGGAAATTATCCTGTGAACCAACCAGTTGGACCAGTTTACCCTCCTCTCAGACTAACCTCCTCTTGGCTGCTGTTCCATGACATCACTGTACAGGTGTCTTGCTGCTCGAGGCGGAACAATTTCACTTCAATGAGGAATCTTGTTGGGCTGGATTGGATTGGGTTCATCTTGGAACAAACTTCACAAGCAGGTATTTAGAAAGGGCCAAGGTAAACAGACACACACACACACACACACACACACACACACACACACACACACACACACACACACACACACACACACACACACACACACACACACACACACACACACACACACACACACATTGTTAAAGCGATATAAGAGTTTTTGGTTCATTCACTTCGAGAATGCGACTGCTTCCTTCCTTCACTCGCAGTTACAACTTCTTCCTTTGTTCATAATCGTCATGCAACTGCATTATTCAGAGGTCTAATAGTGCCATCTATTGGCCAAAACATGTAACTCCATCGTACATAAGTCACAGAATCATGAAAAGGGACTATACAAAATGCAAAAATGGGGGGTATACCACATTCTCCCCTGCTTAACTAATTGTCGTCCCGACATTTCTGGTTTCAGTCCATTCTGTTGTAACAATTTGATTACTTACAGGTTAGAGTCCATTATTCAAGAAATATATCTGATGACAGATTTCACATTACAGATATCTCACGCTAATGTTATGAGTTAAACAGTGGAAGTCATTGTGCACTAGGACAACCATCTATTCACTCCGCTGTGTTCACTGGTAGCTTGTCTTGACTGGAATAGGCGTGACCTTTGACCTTATGTATAATCACATATCTCACACTTTCACTTATAATATTCACTCAAATCTCATCACATTTCCTCATTTCGTTGCATTATAAGAGTCTTTTCACAGTCTTTGTCTTTGCAACCTGTAAACACATTGTTTTATAACCACCATTTCTTCTTCGGTATCCATGTGCGAACTGACTTTCTTGTGGGCCTATATTAACTAAAAGTAGCTTTTCTTAAATCTCTTCTTCCTCAAAACACATTTTCAATCCATTACTTGAACTTAAACATGAACTTACAAATGACATCCATCCTAAACCCGGATGGGTTTAGCTGCTCTTGAGGTGGAGAAGGCAGGCCTTGTTCCTGGACTAGAGCTCGGCCATCCTCATCCAATCATCTGGCCCGTTTTCGGGCTCGTTCTCAGCTCCCACACAGGATGTACTTGTGCCTCGAAACGCGCTCACAAATGAACAAACAAGAACTATGTACATGGACTTTTACTTTTTTTTTTCCAACATTTATCCAACACCAAGATCTCCAACCTCTCTGAATAACTCACTGCGTGTCGGCGCGTTGGTGCTGGCGGCGCTCCGCCTGCAGCCCGGCACACTCATGGGGCAGTGCCCGTCTCCATGGGCCACTGCCCCATGGAGACGGGCCCGGCTGCCCCATGGAGACGGGCCCGGCTGCCCCATGGAGACGGGCCCGGCTGCCCCATGGAGACGGGCCCGGCTGCCACATGGAGACGGGCCCGGCTGCCCCATGGAGACGGGCCTGGCTGCGGGGCTGTTGGAGAGGTCAGGATGGGAGCGTGCGGAGGCCAGGCTGTAGAAGGTGTCTTCGTCCTCACCGTGGTGGGCGTTGTCGGACCCTCCGCGTCCGGGTGTTTTCTGTGGACGGGACGAGCGGTCAACATTGATGTGCGACAGGAACCTCAAGGAGGGGACCTTTGAGCGTGGTGAAGCCCTGCTGGTGCTTGACTTTGAGTAAAGGTGCGTTGACTTGAGGCGCGCTGAGACACTGTTCCCCGTCGCCACGTCTGCCGTTGTGTTCTCAAACCACACATAAGATCAACTCGTTTTAAACATTCCTTTTCGACAGAACCTGTAATCTATTGGTTGCGTCATTCGTCACGCCGGCCCGGGGTCAACGTTTTTAAACATAAAGCGAGTCTCCACCACGAGACAGTGGCGCAGGCTCAGGCGTTGGCCCCTCCCCCCCATAAATTGCAGCGCAGCTTTCCCGACAGGAAAACGATGGAGTGGGTCGCATTCGACGCATCTCATGTGATCGCACCTCCATTCAGCTGATCAAGTTTGTATTAGTGAGTGTATTAGTGCTCATCAATCTTTTTTGGGACGTAGAAGCCATCATGTCATGAGCCAATCAGCTGTGGCTATTGACCATCCTTTGTAGGGAAGTTATGTCCAATCTGGAGGGCTTAACCACGAGGGGACCTTCATGCAGCGTCTATCCACCTACAGTGTTCCTCCCACAACCCAATGGGTTTACAAATTAATAAATGGCGCTCTCACACCAAACTGCGTGCATGTTTAAGAAAAAGGCAACACATGTGAAGGGAATAAAAGGCCTGGGTGATGTTATCTGTGCTCTTTGAGTTTCCCCCCCCACCTTGCTCATCGCTCATCAACGCTTTGTCCTTGAGCCAGAGAAATATATTAACAACAAGATCTCCACGCATGCAAAGAAATAGTAGTCTCATGTCCCAACCCATTTCACGCCCAAATATGGCTCATATGAGCACCTGATACATCTTGACTCTGGTAAAGATCAAGCAAGGCTTCACATAAATCCTGAATTATTATGAATCCCGGGTAACTCCTAATGTTAACCGTAGCAGCGATGTACCATTAAACGAATACAAAAGGTAACAAAGGCCCTCCTAGTTTCCGCGGCCCACCTGTTCGCCTGCATGTTGGTCATGGTTGTGAAGTACAGGCTTTCCACAGAATTGGCTGCTCGATGATGGAAAAAATCATAATCACCATTAAAACCAAATCAATCATCGAATTATATTTTAAATGTGTATTTTAAAACAATGTAATGTAGTAATTTTAAGGTATTTAAATGAATATGATATTGTAATATATCATATACTTGTCTCCTTTGACTCCTTTGGTGAAACTTGCTCGTCTGGTATACGACCACTAGGGGGTACCAAACGGCCGCTCCCATCCTCCCCTACACAAAGGGTTATAAACATCTCAAAGACAAGCTTTAAGTAAATGAATTGATCAAATAAAATAAAAAATAAAAACGAAACCCTCTGCTCTCTATTCAAATTGTTCCTTAATTAGATTCAATTAGCGCCTTTTCAGCGGCGCGGCTGTTTAATTGAAGCCTCGTTGCCCTCAGGGTCCCTAGGTTAGGTTATGGTGACTCCTCATCATGCTGCATTCGATTCAGTGCCAAACCAGGAACCACCTGAGCAGGAGAAAGGGAATCTTTTGGCCATTGATGATGCTCTGGGGGGTGACACCTTCTTAACAGTCTTTTTTTCTTTTTGGTGATTCAATTTGTTTTATTTTTTAGTTTCATTTCCCGGTGTCCAGATTTTGAAGACCTTTCGCTTTTTTTTGTCAGGAAGATCGTCTGTTGAGGAAAGGGATTTAGAGAATAAACAAGTTTTAGGTGTTTATGTATCTGTCTGTCTGTCTCCCTTTCTCTCTCTTTCACTATCCACCTCTCACCTCGAAATGTGTTCATTTGTAATGTACACACACACACACACACACACACACACACACACACACACACACACACACACACACACACACACACACACACACACACACACACACACACACACACACACACACAAACAGACATGCAGACACACAGACATACATACACAGACACATACATGTGGCGTGTGTGTGTGTGCAAGTGAGTGTACTGCTCTGCAATTAGCATGTTTTGGCACGTTTTTTGTGTGTGAAATTGGACGAAAGATTTTAAAAAATAAATTTTGGACCCTCTAGTTCTCATTCTCGTTCTCTCTTCTCTGCGGTTCCATTTGTCGCTATTTAGCGCATATGGAAGCAATCTAAAACAAAATGGAGGATGGCCCTTAAAAACAGTACTTAGGTTGAATCCCATTACTTGGCTCGCTTCAAAATCTCAGCCCTAACCCTCGCTGTTGCTCGTTCACGCGCCGTGGAGCCATGTCCCAATACAGTTTAAAGGTAGCTTAAGGGGTAAGGGGGAGGGCTAACATCCCCTCAAAATTGAGATTTTCGATGGGCACCCTCAAAGCGCTTCAGTTGTGACTTGCTCCCACAATACCTTGCGAGAAAACGGAAAATCAAGAAATATCCTAGACAAGATGGAGGGCGAAAAGATGCGACAGGATTGGAAAAACACAAATGTAAGTGTTTTCTCCGTAATTAACTATTAATTATTTTATTAATTATACTCTGCAGCCCGGCCGCGGGCTTCGAAGCCCGGCCGTGGACTCTCGGAAGATCGCGAAAGTCTGCGGCCGACTTTCGCGGAAGACCGCGAGGCCGACTTTCGCGGGCCGCCCGACCCCGGTTCTCGGCCGGGCTGCAGACCGGGCTGCATATCATGTCGTATGATATCCAGATCTTCCATGTTCTAGTGACTCCAGGTTAAAAATAAGCTTTATACTAATATATTATATTATATTAGTAATATTCTATAAGTAATATTATATATACTCATATATTATATTATATTAGTAATATTCTATAAGTATTATTATATATACTAATAAATTATATTATATTAGTAATATTACATGGTTAATCAATGTATTTTTTGGCAGTACTATATTGTGTACATAGCTATTATATATTGTACATAACATATGGCCATATCAACCAGTTCTGGCATATAATTCCTAATTCCTTCTTATTCGTTTTCTCTCAGGACTTCGTTGAGTCCACTGCCACCAGCCCCCCCCACCTCTCCCTCATGCTCCTCCACCCCAGGCACCTCTTCCACCACCCCAGACACCCCTTCCAAGAGGAGAGTGCCAGGGAGCAGGCGAGGCATGAGGAGAGCGAGGCAAAGTTGGCGGAATGGTGGAGAAGATGTGATTCTCCACCATTCTCTCAAAAGCTGAGAGAGAGAGTGTGTGTGTGTGTGTGTGTGTGTGTGTGTGTGTGTGTATTTTTAGGTGTGCGTTTGTGTATTTTTAGATGTGTGGTTCAGTGTTTCTTATTTAAATAAAGTGTTTCTTCTAAAGTGTTCTTGTTCATAACCGATTATTATCTAAGGGTGCACTCACACTAGGCCATCTGACCGTGGCCGTGGCCGTTTTAGCACCTAACCGTGCTCAAATCTGCCAGTGTGAGTGTGGCCAGTCTGGCCAGGCCGGGCCAATTTGGCCACTTGGGAGAGGTGTGCTGCTCCGGCACGGGCCGCTACGGTACAGATGCTAATGAGCCGACACGCGCTACGCAACCTGAGCTGGATGACGTATAGTCAAAGGTATATTACGATTTTTTTTTTAACACTTTATTTAAACATGCCAATTACAAAATATAAATACCATTTCAGGTTAAACATCTTTACAATGGGTCTTGCTCGTTGCCCGAGACAATGGCAGCCAGTCTGTCTCTTGTAACATTACCAGGGGTCTGGTTATCTGCTAGGGGGCACGGGGAGGCCATGATGACGTCACAGGGTAGGGTTGTCCCATTTGGTAGGGGATCGGTTAGGGGTAGCAATGAGGGGTACACAGCAAAAATCACAGTGTACATTGTACTCTATGGGTGTACATTTAACACTCATTTTTGGGTATATATAGGTCCAAGAGTTCAGTGTTCACTGAACACTGTTAGAAGAGCAAAATATGTACTCCAAATTTAGAGTTACATTTGAACACTTTGAGAGTGCAAATGTACTCTATTAGTGGTACTTTTGGGCACTCATTCAGTGCTTCCTTACACCTGCAGTGTAAACCTAGAACCCCAGAGAGAGAAAATATGTACTCCAAGTCAGTGCTTTGTAGCACTTCGCAGAGCTGATTATTTAATACTTCTAGAGTGAGAATGTACTCTGACTGGTGTACAGCCAACACCTTTGAGGTGAATTATCAACACTTCATGAATGAATAGTCTACACATTAGATTCTTGAAAACATTATATTTTTATTGTTGCTGCTGTTCTTACAGTGCATACATATATAATATAGTTAACATTATAGTTAAACTTTAATTATTTTACATCAAGAACCATATTTAGTTTTACATTTATATGATGTAACAAACAACTTGAAAATAAATAAATAAATAAATGTGTCCCTGTCAACCAATTAAAGGGGAATTCCGGTGTAAAACGGATTTGGGATATGTTTTGTATGATAATGAGTTGAAACGTTCGTTTTGGAGCACAAAAAAACGCATATAGACGCTTTCTTCAGTTGGCTGTTTTTAGCCGATTCTATCAAAACGCTATAAAATTGAAACAATGGGGGCAGTGGTTATGGTAAAAACTAAATTGCTATTTTAAACCATTTAAAAGGCTAGAAGTAGCCCGACACTTGTTTGGTAGTTCAATAAGGGTATTAACATATAAAACGAGGCAATGAGAACTTTGTAAGTGTACAGATTGTTTATTAAAAAGTACATTTTATACACACAATACCATCAGTAGATCACCCGTCGACGCCATTGTTTTCAAGACTCGATAAGTAGATTGACAAACACAGAGATTGTGACATCCATCAGCAACACACAAGCTCTGGCGGCATGCCATGGGACCTTTAAAAATACCTTTTAAAATAAAAATTATCAGGATACAATTACCCTGTGAAACTTTACTACACGATCCACAGCTTCCCGGATACTGATTTTGACAGCTCCCTTCTTTCCACTTGGAGGTGGTGGCAGGAGGTAGACCAGCAGGAGAAGTGAGGCCATGTCACTATCCCAACCTGAAAAGGGAGAGCACATACTTTGAGCATGAAATACACCTGATGAAAGCACATGACACAACATAAAAGGTTCAAAAAGTTCTTGTCAATAAATAGTCAGCATCTATAAAGGTGGCCAAATACAAACAGGTTATTATCATAGGACCCTTTTTTTTTTTTTTTTTTTAAAAGGGTCCTATGTTCCCCAGTCTCATACAAAGAGGGGAACATAGGACCCGGGGAACATAGGACCCGGGGAACATAGGACCCGGGGAACATAGACACGCTCCCACTAAATTAAAGCCACGTGCCTCGTTAGCATTAGCTAAAAATGGTAACGAGGCGTTAGCTAAATTGAAGACATGTGCCTCATTAGCATTGGCCATTAAGTTTGACGTTAGCTAAAATCGTTAGCATTTATAAGTTGGTTATCAGATCTAAAAGACGAAGAAATGCTGAATATTCTGCATTCAGGGTTTCTGCAGGTTTGAACAAGTTAAATTTAAGACTTTAATACCTTCTGAAGACCCATTATGAATACAATTGCTGACCTATATGAAGGACACACGCACAACTAACTATGAAACATAGAAACCCTGTGCATTATTCACTTGGTACTTTTCTTACCTGTTTACATTCCCGTGAAGTTCAAAAATGTCTTCGCTCACTCTGAGCAATCCCTTGGCGATATTGATTCGATCCTCTCTAGTCAACCGTCTCTGCCGAAACAGTTTGCCGCGTAGTGTGGAAGAGGACAAACGGTCACATGTCTCTAGATTCAACCAATGAGGAGGCGCAGCGAGCCAATGACGAATCGAAACCTAAATCGACGTGCGGCCGTCAATCAACCGTTGGACACTCAGGGAGTCCATCATCCTAAAATAAACACTTAAATTACTCTACACCAGCATTAACTTAGAGACAACACCCAAGAGTGTTTCTGGTACACCCCAAAAAATGTACTTAGTGCCTATTCAACACCAAAGTGTATAAAATCTACTCTGGTCATGAATACTCTGGGATTTTAACACTTTGGCATTTGCTGTGTAGCAATGAGCATGAGCAATGAGGGTTAGGGTTGAGATGTAGGGTTGAGACAGTGAGCAAAGAAACGGGATTGGGCCTGAGTCTTAAGGGCTCTTATATCATCATTTTTGTCATAATGCTGACTTGCGACCTGATTTAAAGCAGATGTTATGTTTTATTCATAATAACCGAGATGTCTATGGGATAATGTTGCATGTTGTAAATTACTTTAAACTGAATCTTGATTTTTTGTGCTCTGTTGGGAACCAAGCGGTCGCAGAACATGTTCAGTTATTAAAGATACGTGCTCACCTGTTGATGATTTGTAAAGTCTGCGGCTTCTATTGTTTTAGTCCTCGTGTTAATTGTGTACATGTAAGGGAATATTTTTCTGTCTGATTTGTTAATGAAGCATAATTGCAATAAACAACTCATTGGATCCAACTGAATGTTCTCGTGTGTTCAGCCGATGATTTCTCGTTGTATTAGTTAATAATGCTTCCTAAGTGCCTTAAGAAAAATTATTAATAGAACAACAAATGTTTTTCCGAGATTATTCTGGAACCTCCTCCCTGGGTTTTGGTTGGGGGGGGGGGGGGGGTGCCTCAGTGTTTCTGTGTCGGTTGTAGAAGAAACCACAGACAGACGGCCGGATACACACTCTGTCTCTCTCTCTCCCCGGCTCTCTCTCTCTCTCTCTCTCTCCCCGGCTCTCTCTCTCTCTCTCTCTCTCTCTCTCTCTCTCTCTCTCTCTCTCTCTCTCTCTCTCTCTCTCTCTCTCTCTCTCTCTCTCTCTCTCTCTCTCTCTCTCCCCGGCTCTATCTCTCTCTCTCTCTCTCTCTCTCTCTCTCTCTCTCTCTCTCTCTCTCTCCCCGGCTCTCTCTCTCTCTCTCTCTCTCTCTCTCTCTCTCTCTCTCTCTCTCTCTCTCTCTCTCTCTCTCTCTCTCTCTCTCTCTTTATTAAACAACTCAGTGGATCCAATGGATCAGTGGATTCTCGTGTGTTCAGCCGATGATTTCTTGTTTTATTAGTGAATAATCCTTCCATAAGTGCCTTAAAAATAATAAGATATTAATCAGAAATTATAAATAAAACAATAAATGTTATTCCGATTTTATTCTGGGACCTCCTCCCTGGGTTTTGGTTGGGGAGGGGGGGGGAGTGCCTCATTGTCTCTGTGTCGGTTGTAGAAAGAAACCACAGACAGACGGCCGGACACTCTCTTTCTCTCTCTCTCTCTCTCTCTCTCTCTCTCTCTCTCTCTCTCTCTGTCTCTCTCTCTCTGTCTCTCTCTCTCTCTCAATTTCTCTCTCTCTCTCTCTCTCTCTCTCTCTCTCTCTCTCTCTCTCTCTCTCTCTCTCTCTCTCTCTCTCTCAATCTCTCTCAATCTCTCTCTCTCTCTCTCTCTCTCTCTCTCTCTCTCTCTCTCTCTCTCTCTCTCTCTCTCTCTCTCTCTCTCTCTTTCTCAATCTCTCTCTATATTTATTTGTTTATATTATATTTATTTGTTCAGATAGATCTCATTATATGAGAACATTGTCAAAGCAATACACAAGAAAGGACTGAGCGGCAGACCCCCCACAGCATGGAGCAACAGGCCAGGGTGGGGGGGGACCTGCCCCCAGTGGAGGGTTTTATACAAGCCTCCCCTCAAAAAACGGACGGCTGACCTCCAGTGGAGGGTACTACATGGTGCCATCGCCTCAAATACTTTTATCTCGGTTTTAAATCCTGCTGTTTCAAACACATGTCCGTTCTGTGGCCTACGGGAGACAGTTATCCATATTTTTACTGAGTGCCCGAGACTCACTGTTTTTTTCTCTCTTTTAACTTTGGTTTTTAGTCTGTTGAATGTGTTTTTTTCTGAAAAAGTTTTTATTTTTGGTGCTGTATACAAAAAAAAGTAATATTTTAAGTGGCAGCTAGTAAGTTATCTCTTAGGAGATGCGAAAATGGCCGTGTACATCAGCCGGAGAAATAAGGTGGAGGGCAGAGCAGGGCATGAGGCCCCTCCTGTGTTCCCCTGTAACGTCAGAGCCAGAGTCTGGCTGGAGTATACGTTTTATAAGGCGTTTGGGAATGTAGATGCTTTTAAACAGCGCCGGTGTTACAATAATATTATTTGCTTTGTTGAAAATGATGAGTTGCACTTTGCACAGGATTTTGTTGGATAAACCAAAACATTTTAAAGACTGAACAAATAGAACATTTCCTGATGTATTGTACTCTCAGTTGATTGTAAAAAAAGTGTTTTTGAAAAATCTAAATCAAATCTCTCTCTTTCTCTGTGTTTACGAATTGCAAACTGTAATTCGTCGGGCTGTGGCTGTGGTCACATGATGGAGGAGGAAACCGGAGGGGTGGAGGTCCTGGCCGACCCCCCCCCCCCCTCAGGCCCTTGCTGTGGACGCAAGGAGGGTCCGCGAGGACGTGAGGGGTCCGTAGACCCTCTTGGGCTGCGTCGACGTGGGACCACGATCAGCCCCTAACAGATCCTTGGTTGGTCCCCCCCCCCAGACCACGGGGCTGGGGTCCCGGCGCGGGGGGGTGGCGGCAGCCGTCCCCCTGGGGGGCCCCAACACCAGCGAGCTCTGCATGTGGTCCGAGTCCCACCACCACCTGGACGGCATCCCCCGGAACCCCCACCACCTGGAGAGGGTCCCGGGGGGCAGCTCAGGTCTGTGCACACACTCACACTGCAACATGTTTGCACACACACAAGCCAACACACACATTACAACATGTTCGCATGCAGGTGTAACCCAGGTAGTAAATCTTCCAGGCTATTACCTCCATTATTTTGGAAAATGGAGCTGCATTCCATATATCTGCATTGTGGAATACTGACTCCATAAATTTGTTTTCAATCTATATATTTTCTTCAAACTAAATCGCCAATCGGTTGTCGTGTGAGTTATTTGGGGTGGATATTACAGGTATATCCTTACAGTATACCAGGAAAGATAACAACCAATCTCCTCATCGAATCTAAAATAGATAATGACCCCTGCCTCTTGGTTTTATAAACACACTAGCTTAAGGACTTAGGTGCCAGAGGGGTTACAAAAGTGGCGAGCTAGCCAGGAGTCAAACCTGGAATCTTCTGATTGTGTAGTTGTTAAAAACAGAATACATTTAACTGAACAAACAGTCAGTATAAAATGGATCTTTGCAACCAATTCGACTTACATGGGCCTAGTTGCCTTTATGTCACAGGAATAGATGAAACATGCACTGATAAAGAGATAAATGATTTTTTTGAAGTAAATGGGGACATTGAAAAAATTGTCAGGGTCCCTGATAAACCAGACAAGCCAAAAGGTCGAACCCTTATACAGTACTCATCGGAACAAACAATATCAATACTCGATCCTGCCAACCTTGGCAACCTACCAAGCCCTTATGATCCCACTCTCACCTGGCATGTGAGAAGCATTCGTGAAGTATGTCAAGAGGACCTAGGGAGGGAATTAGCCCGGCGATGTTTGGCTGAACTGAGCACTCTTGCCGGGAAAAGCAAAGCTGGCTTTTGGGATATGCTTCAGCATGATTTGCAACATGTCCAGCCTGATTCTGCCCCGCCACAGAGTCCCGATACCCATTTTGAGACTTTAGATCAGCATGGCCAAACAGCTAGTGGTGACATACCAGAGCTAAACCCACCCAATCTGGTTGCCAGTACTCTCCCTCCCAATTCTCCCAAAGCTCCCACTTTCTTTGACGAGGGCACAATAAATCCACCTCAAGTTCAGAAAGTCATTGTTGAACATTTCATTCGTAATGACACAACGCCATCCAGCTACAGCCAAAGCAGAGTGAAAACCTTCTCAGGGCGACTACCAAAGCCAAATGGGGAAGCTGATTATGATGCCTGGCGCATTCAGGTAGACCTTCTCTGTAATGATGCTTCATTGTCTGACTCTCAAAAGGTGAGAAGAATACTAGAGAGCCTGCTCAGCCCAGCTGCTGATATTGTCAAGCCGCTTGGAACAAATGCAACCCCTGAGGCTTACCTCACTCAGCTCGAATCAGCATTTGGCGTGGTAGAGGATGGTGAAGAGCTATTTGCAACCTTTTTGGGCTCCAACCAGAATGCTGGGGAGAAGCCCTCTGTTTACTTGAACCGTCTCCAAACCCTTCTCACCAAAGCCATCTTTAGAGGGGGGGTTTCAGTCACAGAGTCCGACAAGTACTTACTCAGGCAATTCTGTAGAGGGTGCTGGGACCAGAGCTTAATCATCGGCCTTCAACTTGAGCATCGAAAACCCAATCCCCCATCTTTCCCTGAACTATTGTTGCTTTTGAGAACAGAAGAGGACCGGCGTGCAGCCAAGATGGACCGGATGAAAAAACATCTGGGAAGCACTAGGGCTGCAACACATGTTTACTCAGTCTTGAGCATGCCAGTATTCGACGAGGAACCTGCTACCACAAATCCTAAGAAGCATGATGCAAGTTCTAAACTTGAAAAGGAAGTAGCTGAACTCCGGAAACAAGTGGCACAACTTGTACACAAAGAGAGAATTAAGCTCACACGTGAAGAGGTGCCAAGTAGTTCTACAAGAAGAGAATCACCCTTACAAAGTGAACATTTAGCAGCCTATGTCACAAATCCTGATTCGACATCCCGAACTACCACTCCACCGAGACCATGGTTCTGCTTTAAGTGTGGGGAAACCGGCCACATAGCAGCAAACTGTACTAACAGCCCCAACCCTGACCTTGTCCGCAAAAAGAATGAAGAGCTCAGAGACAAACGCAACAGATTCTGGGCCCAGCAGGCAGCCCGCAAGGTATCTTTAAACTTGTAGAGGCTCCTGCTTCGGGACGACCAGGAGCTGAGGACATCAATAAGATAAGTCCCAGAGTAATGACCCACAATGTTAAAGAGGAGCCAAGAGACAAAAGCCCTGAAAGCTGCGATGGTCTCAATCACACCTTACCTCTTGGGCTTGTGGGCCCCCGCTGTGTCTCTACAGTCTACGTGGGAGATGTACGATGTGAATCTATCCTTGATACCGGATCTCAGGTCACGACTATTTCAGAGACTTTCCATTCCAGACACCTGGCTTCCCTCCCCATTAAGCCCATCAGTCATTTGCTTGAGGTTGAAGGGGCCGGTGGTCAGCCTGTGCCCTATCAGGGCTATGTGGAAGTTCTCCTGACTTTTCCTAGCAGTGTTACCGGCATGGAGGAACAGTTAACTGCTCTAGCCCTCATTGTCCCAGAGTGCCAATTCAATAGCAGAATACCAGTGTTGGTAGGCACAAATGTTTTGCTGCAGCTCTACCAATGTGGCATAGATCATGACAGGCCAACATTCCTGAGGAGGTCAGACAGTTTTGCATTACTCCTCCACCATGTTGCTCAACTGCATGAAAATGAAACCAAAACCTGTCCTGTCAAGTTGCATGGGAAAAAACCCATCACCGTTCCAGCAAGGCACAAGTTGTGTGTGTTTGGAGATGTCAGAGTGGGTAACGGAAATCCACACAACTCTTTCATTCTTGAGCCCCCTGAGTCTTTTCCCCTTCCTGGTGGTTTGTTTCTTGAGTGTGCATTTATGAATATCAACTGTAAAGCTTCAAGCAAGATCCCTGTTATTCTCAGAAATACAACAGATCACAGTATTACTCTACCTCCAAAGTGTGTCATTGGCGAAGTATCTGCCGCTCAGAGTGTAAAGCCCCTAAGCCCCCATCAGTCTGTGCCCACCAACTCTCAGACACCAAGCGAGGAGCTTGCATTCAATCTCGATGATGCACCCATGTCTGAGGAGTGGAAACGACGTATTACAGTCAAGCTGAACTCCATCCCAGAGGTCTTTGCAGTTGACGAGCTCTCCTTTGGTCACACAACTAGTGTGAAACACCATATTCGGTTGCATGACCAGACACCTTTCAAAGAGCGATCAAGGCCGATACACCCCAGTGATAGGGAAGCTGTAAAGCAGCACCTCAGGGAGCTCTTGGATGCTGGAATAATAAGAGAGTCCGAGAGTCCGTTTGCATCACCAGTGGTAGTAGTGAAGAAAAAAAATGGGAAAATCAGACTATGTATTGATTTTAGGAAGCTGAACAACCGCACTATAAAAGATGCATATGCCCTTCCCAACATTGAGGAGATATTCTCAGCCCTGAGTGGTGCAAGGTGGTTCTCAGTAATGGACCTCAAGTCCGGCTACTACCAGGTAGAGATGGCAGAGGTAGATAAGCATAAGACCGCAATCACATGTCCCCTAGGTTTCTACGAGTTCAATCGTATGCCGCAAGGTGTGACCAACGCTCCTAGCACCTTCCAACGCCTTATGGAAAAGTGTGTTGGAGACCTGCACTTGAGCGAGGTTCTTGTATTTTTAGATGACCTCATTGTCTTTTCCGAGACCCTTGAAGGACATGAGGAGAGACTCATGAGGGTGCTACATCGTCTCAGAGACTATGGTCTGAAATTGTCTCCCGAGAAGTGTCAGTTTTTTAAGTCATCTGTAAACTACCTTGGCCACGTGGTAGATGCTCAAGGAGTCCATACTGACCCAGACAAAGTCTCTGCACTCAGAGATTGGCCCCGTCCTGGGAACAGAGAGGAGCTGAAGCGTTTCCTGGGCTTCTCGGGATATTATAGGCGTTTTGTGGAGGGCTATTCTAAGATCGCCAAACCCCTCAACTCTCTCACTGTTGGGTACCATCCACCCAAAAAGAGAGGCAAGGTCTATAAAAGAGACAGGCCAAAGAACTTTGTAAATCCTCGAGCCCCCTTCGATGCAGAGTGGACGCCTGAATGTGAATCTGCTTTCAGAACATTGATTGACAAGCTAACGTCTGCTCCCGTTCTTGCTTTCGCAGATCCCAAGCTCCCATATGTGTTACACACAGACGCTTGCGGTGAGGGGCTGGGAGCTGCTCTTTATCAGGAGCAAGATGAAAAGCTCTGCGTAATAGCCTATGCCAGCAGAGGCTTATCAAAGAGCGAGAGAAATTACCCAACGCATAAACTAGAATATCTAGCCTTGAAGTGGGCCATCTGCGAAAAGTTCCATGATTTCCTCTACGGCACTGATTTCACTGTTCTGACAGATAATAATCCGCTCACCTATGTCCTCACCTCTGCTAAGCTCGACGCCGCTGGACACCGCTGGTTGGCGGCCCTTTCAACCTTCAGATTTAACATCAAGTATCGAGCAGGAAATGCTAACGGTGATGCGGATGGTCTATCCCGACGGCCACAGGACACACCTCGGGAGGATGAGGATTTCCTGCAGGGGAGAAGGAAAGGATAAGTGAAATGACACAACGAATCTTAGAGGGGGAGAAACGAGAGATCCCAGCTGCTGTAATATCTGCAGTATGTCAACATCACTCTGTTTCCTCACAACTCCCTGTTCTTGCAGAGTCTCTTGCAGTAGATGCTTCCTCAGTCCCAGATCTGTTTGCCGGCCAAGGCCAAACCACCTTACCTGGAATGACAAGAGAAGGTTGGCGTGAAGCACAGAGCCAGGATCCATCAATTAACAGGGTAATTAAACTGGTGGAAAGTGCACAGAAGCCCAGCTTCAAGAACTTGAGTGATGAGCAGCCTGAAGTCAAGTTGCTACTCAGAGAGTGGAACAAGCTCGAGCTCAGGGAAGGAATCCTTTACAGACGGTGCTTTGATCGAGGAGACATGATCCATCAGCTTGTGTTGCCTGAGCAGCATAAAGACAGAGCTCTGCAAGGCTTACATGATGAAGTTGGTCATCTCGGAGCTGAGCTTGTGCTAAGTCTCGCTCGAGCCAGATTTTATTGGCCGAGAATGAAAGAATCCATCGAAAAGAAATGCCAAACCTGCGAGAGATGTTTCAGGAGAAAAACCCAACCACAGAGAGCAGCACCAATGGTGAACATCAGAACAACTTACCCATTAGAATTGGTCTGCATGGACTATCTGTCCCTTGAACCTGACAGCCATGACACCAGGAACATTTTGGTCATCACTGATCACTTCACAAAGTTTGCGGTGGCAGTGCCAACAAAGGATCAAAAGGCTAGGACTGTCGCCAAGGCTCTGTGGGAGAATTTCCTTGTCCACTACGGCTTCCCAAGTCGCCTTCACAGTGATCAGGGAAGGGACTTTGAGTCACACACAATCAGAGAGCTGTGTTCGCTGTTTGGAGCCGAAAAGGTGCGTACTACACCGTATCACCCCCAGGGAAATCCGGTTGAGCGCTTTAACAGGACCCTGTTAAGCATGCTCGGGACCCTAGAGGACCAAGAAAAACAACACTGGAGAGATTTCGTCAAACCCCTGGTACATGCGTACAATTGTACGAGAAATTATACAGCAGGATATTCACCATATGAGTTGATGTTCGGCAGGCAGCCAACCCTCCCAGTTGATCTCATCCTGGGCATCGACAATCCAAATGAGACCCATAAAACCCATTCAGAATATGTTCAGAACTTGCGCCAGCGTCTCCAGGAGAGCTACACTCTGGCTGCGCTAAACTCTAAAAAGGCTGGAGAGAGAAACAAGCTGCGATTTGATGCTAAAGTCAGAGCTGCTGAGTTGGTTGAAGGGGACCGCGTCCTAATCAGGAATGTCAACATTCGAGGGAAACATAAATTGGCAGACAAGTGGGAAAAATCCATCCATATTGTTGTGAAGCGATTTGATGGTGGCCCTGTGTATGTTGTCAAGCCAGAGAGAGGCAGTGGTCCACACCGTACCCTTCACAGAGACTTGTTATTGCCTTGTGGGTTTCTGCCTGTTGAGAAAACTCCAGAGCAGGGGCCCCGGCTAGACAAAGCAAAGAAAATGCCTTTGAGAAGCGGTAAGAGAAGAGATCTGCAGACGGAAAATGATAATTCAGAAGGCAATTTGACAGATGAAGAGGAGGAAACTTATCTCTTTGAAGGACCCCCACAGTTCGCTACATGGGGCCCTTATGTACAGGAAATAGAAAGTACACTGCAAAGACAACCCCTAATCCCACTGAACCCTGAGGCTCCTGAGTTTAGTACACAGCATTCACTCACATCTAACCGGATGACTTCTGACCAATCAGTTAAACCCCCCGAGTTACTGATTGAGACAAGTAGTGACGTGGATCAGCCTTTTCCTCAGTCAAGGGAACATGTCGTCGTAGACATCCCAGAGTGTGACATGTCACGTGAAGAGGAAAGGAACCGAAATGTCTCACCCAATCGTAAGGACAATGACACAACTCTGCCTAACCAGCATCATGACATTGTCTCTCAAGAACCTGAAGAGGATTTGAATGTCATTCCTGAGAGCAGATTAAGTGAGCCAAGGCGTTCTCACAGGGAGAGACACCAGCCACATAAGTTAACCTATGATGAGCTGGGAAAACCCCTGATTCTTGCCATTTGCTCCTTAATTGGAAGCCTGCAAGATATCCTTTCCCCAGTATCCAGCAACCACTATCAAGTTCCTTCCAGAGTTTAGTTGCATGAAGGGACTCATGCAGTCAAGAGGGGGAGGGTGTAACCCAGGTAGTAAATCTTCCAGGCTATTACCTCCATTATTTTGGAAAATGGAGCTGCATTCCATGTGATTTGTTGTTAAATTTAGTTTTTTAAAGAAATAACCCATTTCCCAATTTGGTCACAAGGTGGCAGCAGACGCGCAGTCAATACACTCCTTTAGTTGCGAAGAAAAAACGCTACGATACTCGCACATGCGTTTTTTGTTCTTCCTCTTGCCTGCTACGCAGTTCGTGTGGATGTTGGAGAAACAACATAGCTGTACCTTGATAAAACTGAGTCAGAAAGTTGATAACTGAAATAGAAAGTAAATATTGATAAACATTGAGACGATTGAGAAGCTGTGGACATCGTGTAGAACTCTGAACTATTGATATTCCGGCTGTTTTTTTTTGTGGAGCCTTCAGAGGACCGTCATCTGTCCATATCTCCATCCTGGTTGCTTTCCATCTTCTGCCAGGGGATCATCATTCACATTGCCATTCCATCCTGCAATACTCTTCCTGGACTGCCTCATCTGACATCCATTGGGGTGGTAGGACTTCTGGGGTGGACTCAAATTTTTATTATTATTTTTATTATTTCTTTTTCCTGAGATCTCAGAGGTTTTTGTTTGGTACAATTTCATTTAAGAAAACCACTTGTGGCTCACCAGAACTCAAAGGAAAAAGATACTAAGGTTTAAGGTTCTTCGTGAATTTAACTATATTACTGTGTTATCATACTAAATTGTTTATTACTATTACTAGAAGTGTGGTACTTTCGTGCCTTAGCAGTATTTTGTTCTTCATTCCATATATCTATATATATATATATCATTGGATGCAATGGCCTACCGTGCGCTGATCTTTAGCGCCCACTGTTTTGGAGGATTTAAGCAACATACAGACTCTGACGACGTCTCCTCAAACTCTATTTGTGAAACATGTGGACCGTGTAGTGACGTAGCAGAGAGCTGCAATGACGGCGGTCCACTTTAGTCCATCCCAGGTTTTGCAACGCTACGTTTCTTCAAAAGATCACGCAAACGATGACGCCCAAGCAGTGTAATGCATTGCGTTCAAATATGTAACTCTGAGTCTGGAATAACGTATTCATTCATTCATTATGGATCTAATCATTGTTTCTGTACAAGTCCCGTCTCTGGCCACGGCAGCGCTCTCACTCCTTACGTCCTCCCCTTGTATAAAAGCTTACATGGTCAAGTCTATAAATGCTTACGGCCATACCACCTTTGGTACGCCCGATCTCGTCTGATCTCGGAAGCTAAGCAGGGTCGGGCCTGGTTAGTACTTGGATGGGTGACCGCCTGGGAATACCAGGTGCTGTAAGCATTATACTTTTTCAACTCGAGCTCATTGGATGCAATGGCCTACCGTGCGCTGATCTTTAGCGCCCACTGTTTTGGAGAATTTAAGCAACATACAGACTCTGACGACGTCTCCTCAAGCTCTATTTCTGAAACATGTGGACAGTGTAGTGACGCTGCTAGCAGGGAGCAGCAGAGAGCTGCAATGACGGCGGTCCACCTTAGTCCATCCCAGGTTTTGCAACGCTACGTTTCTTCAAAAGATCACGCAAACGATGACGCCCAAGCAGTGTAATGCATTGCGTTCAAATATGTAACTCTGAGTCTGGAATAACGTATTCATTCATTCATTATGGATCTAATCATTGTTTCTGTACAAGTCCCGTCTCTGGCCACGGCAGCGCTCTCACTCCTTACGTCCTCATCCTGTATAAAAGCTAATATGGTCAAGTCTATAATTGCTTACGGCCATACCACCTTAGGCACGCCCGATCTTGTCTGATCTCGGTAGCTAAGCAGGGTCGGGCCTGGTTAGTACTTGGATGGGTGACTGCCTGGGAATACCAGGTGCTGTAAGCATTATATTATTTCAACTCGAGCTCATTGGATGCAATGGCCTACCGTGCGCTGATCTTTAGCGCCCACTGTTTTGGAGAATTTAAGTAACATACAGACTCTGACGACGTCTCAAACTCTATTTGTGAAACATGTGGACAGTGTAGTGATGTAGCAGAGAGCTGCAATGACGGCGGTCCACCTTAGTCCATCCCATGTTTTGCAACGCTACGTTTCTTCAAAAGATCACGCAAACGATGACGCCAAAGCAGTGTAATGCATTGCGTTCAAATATGTAACTCTGAGTCTGGAATAACGTATTCATTCATTCATTATGGATCTAATCATTGTTTCTGTACAAGTCCCGTCTCTGGCCACGGCAGCGCTCTCACTCCTTACGTCCTCCCCCTGTATAAAAGCTAATATGGTCAAGTTTATATATGCTTACGGCCATACCACCTTAGGCACGCCCGATCTCGTCTGATCTCGGAAGCTAAGCAGGGTCGGGCCTGGTTAGTACTTGGATGGGTGACCGCCTGGCAATACCTGGTGCTGTAAGCATTATACTTTTTCAACTCGAGCTCAATGGATGCAATGGCCTACCGTGCGCTGATCTTTAGCGCCCACTGTTTTGGAGAATTTAAGCAACATACAGACTCTGACGACGTCTCCTCAAACTGTATTTGTGAAACATGTGGACAGTGTAGTGACGTAGCAGAGAGCTGCAATGATGGCGGTCCACCTTAGTCCATCCCAGGTTTTGCAACGCTACGTTTCTTCAAAAGATCACGCAAACGATGACGCCCAAGCAGTGTAATGCATTGCGTTCAAATATGTTGCTCTGAGTCTGGAATAACGTATTCATTCATTCATTATGGATCTAATCATTGTTTCTGTACAAGTCCCGTCTCTGGCCACGGCAGCGCTCTCACTCCTTACGTCCTCCCCCTGTATAAAAGCTATTACATGGTCAAGTCTATAAATGCTTACGGCCATACCACCATAGGCACGCCCGATCTCGTCTGATCTCGGAAGTTAAGCAGGGTCGGGCCTGGTTAGTACTTGGATGGGTGACTGCCTGGGAATACCAGGTGCTGTAAGCATTATACTTTTTCAACTCGAGCTCATTGGATGCAATGCGCTGATCTTTAGCGCCCACTGTTTTGGAGAATTTAAGCAACATACAGACTCTGACGACGTCTCCTCAAACTCTATTTGTGAAACATGTGGACCGTGTAGTGACGTAGCAGAGAGCTGCAATGACGGCGGTCCACCTTAGTCCATCCCAGGTTTTGCAACGCTACGTTTCTTCAAAAGATCACGCAAACGATGACGCCCAAGCAGTGTAATGCATTGCGTTCAAATATGTTGCTCTGTGTCTGGAATAACGTATTCATTCATTCATTATGGATCTAATCATTGTTTCTGTACAAGTCCCGTCTCTGGCCACGGCAGCGCTCTCACTCCTTACGTCCTCCCCCTGTATAAAAGCTAATATGGTCAAGTCTATAATTGCTTACGGCCATACCACCTTAGGCACGCCCGATCTCGTCTGATCTCGGAAGCTAAGCAGGGTCGGGCCTGGTTAGTACTTGGATGGGTGACCGCCTGGGAATACCAGGTGCTGTAAGCATTATACTTTTTCAACTCGAGCTCATTGGATGCAATGGCCTACCGTGCGCTGATCTTTAGCGCCCACTGTTTTGGAGAATTTAAGCAACATACAGACTCTGACGACGTCTCCTCAAACTCTATTTGTGAAACATGTGGACAGTGTAGTGACGTAGCAGAGAGCTGCAATGACGGCGGTCCACCTTAGTCCATCCCAGGTTCTGCAACGCTACGTTTCTTCAAAAGATCACGCAAACGATGACGCCCAAGTAGTGTAATGCATTGCGTTCAAATATGTAACTCTGAGTCTGGAATAACGTATTCATTCATTCATTATGGATCTAATCATTGTTTCTGTACAAGTCCCGTCTCTGGCCACGGCAGCGCTCTCACTCCTTACGTCCTCCCCCTGTATAAAAGCTTATATGGTCAAGTCTATAAATGCTTACGGCCATACCACCATAGGCACGACCGATCTCGTCTGATCTCGGAAGCTAAGCAGGGTCGGGCCTGGTTAGTACTTGGATGGGTGACCGCCTGGGAATACCAGGTGCTGTAAGCATTATACTTTTTCAACTCGAGCTCATTGGATGCAATGGCCTACCGTGCGCTGATCTTTAGCGCCCACTGTTTTGGAGAATTTAAGCAACATACAGACTCTGACGACGTCTCCTCAAGCTCTATTTGTGAAACATGTGGACAGTGTAGTGACGTAGCAGAGAGCTGCAATGACGGCGGTCCACCTTAGTCCATCCCAGGTTTTGCAACGCTACGTTTCTTCTAAAGATCACGCAAACGATGACGCCAAAGCAGTGTAATGCATTGCGTTCAAATATGTAACTCTGAGTCTGGAATAACGTATTCATTCATTCATTATGGATCTAATCATTGTTTCTGTACAAGTCCCGTCTCTGGCCACGGCAGCGCTCTCACTCCTTACGTCCTCCCCCTGTATAAAAGCTAATATGGTCAAGTCTATAATTGCTTACGGCCATACCACCTTAGGCACGCCCGATCTCGTCTGATCTCGGAAGCTAAGCAGGGTCGGGCCTGGTTAGTACTTGGATGGGTGACCGCCTGGGAATACCAGGTGCTGTAAGCATTATACTTTTTCAATTCGAGCTCATTGGATGCAATGGCCTACCGTGCGCTGATCTTTAGCGCCCACTGTTTTGGAGAATTTAAGCAACATATAGACTCTGACGACGTCTCCTCAAACTCTATTTGTGAAACATGTGGACAGTGTAGTGACGTAGTAGAGAGCTGCAATGACGGCGGTCCACCTTAGTCCATCCCAGGTTTTGCAACGCTACGTTTCTTCAAAAGATCACGCAAACGATGACGCCCAAGCAGTGTAATGCATTGCGTTCAAATATGTTGCTCTGAGTCTGGAATAACGTATTCATTCATTCATTATGGATCTAATCATTGTTTCTGTACAAGTCCCGTCTCTGGCCACGGCAGCGCTCTCACTCCTTACGTCCTCCCCCTGTATAAAAGCTTACATGGTCAAGTCTATAAATGCTTACGGCCATACCACCATAGGCACGCCCGATCTCGTCTGATCTCGGAAGCTAAGCAGGGTCGGACCTGGTTAGTACTTGGATGGGTGACCGCCTGGGAATACCAGGTGCTGTAAGCATTATACTTTTTCAACTCGAGCTCATTGGATGCAATGCGCTGATCTTTAGCGCCCACTGTTTTGGAGAATTTAAGCAACATACAGACTCTGACGACGTCTCCTCAAACTCTATTTGTGAAACATGTGGACAGTGTAGTGATGTAGCAGAGAGCTGCAATGACGGCGGTCCACCTTAGTCCATCCCAGGTTTTGCAACGCTACGTTTCTTCAAAAGATCACGCAAACGATGACGCCCAAGCAGTGTAATGCATTGCGTTCAAATATGTTGCTCTGAGTCTGGAATAACGTATTCATTCATTCATTATGGATCTAATCATTGTTTCTGTACAAGTCCCGTCTCTGGCCACGGCAGCGCTCTCACTCCTTACGTCCTCCCCCTGTATAAAAGCTTACATGGTCAAGTCTATAAATGCTTACGGCCATACCACCATAGGCACGCCCGATCTCGTCTGATCTCGGAAGCTAAGCAGGGTCGGGCCGGGTTAGTACTTGGATGGGTGACCGCCTGGGAATACCAGGTGCTGTAAGCATTATACTTTTTCAACTCGAGCTCATTGGATGCAATACGATGATCTTTAGCGCCCACTGTTTTGGAGAATTTAAGCAACATACAGACTCTGACGACGTCTCCTCAAACTCTATTTGTGAAACATGTGGACCGTGTAGTGACGTAGCAGAGAGCTGCAATGACGGCGGTCCACCTTAGTCCATCCCAGGTTTTGCAACGCTACGTTTCTTCAAAAGATCACGCAAACGATGACGCCAAAGCAGTGTAATGCATTGCGTTCAAATATGTTGCTCTGTGTCTGGAATAACGTATTCATTCATTCATTATGGATCTAATCATTGTTTCTGTACAAGTCCCGTCTCTGGCCACGGCAGCGCTCTCACTCCTTACGTCCTCCCCCTGTATAAAAGCTAATATGGTCAAGTCTAGAATTGCTTACGGCCATACCACCTTAGGCACGCCCGATCTCGTCTGATCTCGGAAGCTAAGCAGGGTCGGGCCTGGTTAGTACTTGGATGGGTGACCGCCTGGGAATACCAGGTGCTGTAAGCATTATACTATTTCAACTCGAGCTCATTGGATGCAATGGCCTACCGTGCGCTGATCTTTAGCGCCCACTGTTTTGGAGAATTTAAGCAACATACAGACTCTGACGACGTCTCCTCAAACTCTATTTGTGAAACATGTGGACAGTGTAGTGACGTAGTAGAGAGCTGCAATGACGGCGGTCCACCTTAGTCCATCCCAGGTTTTGCAACGCTACGTTTCTTCAAAAGATCACGCAAACGATGACGCCCAAGCAGTGTAATGCATTGCGTTCAAATATGTTGCTCTGAGTCTGGAATAACGTATTCATTCATTCATTATGGATCTAATCATTGTTTCTGTACAAGTCCCGTCTCTGGCCACGGCAGCGCTCTCACTCCTTACGTCCTCCCCCTGTATAAAAGCTAATATGGTCAAGTCTATAATTGCTTACGGCCATACCACCTTAGGCACGCCCGATCTCGTCTGATCTCGGAAGCTAAGCAGGGTCGGGCCTGGTTAGTACTTGGATGGGTGACCGCCTGGGAATACCAGGTGCTGTAAGCATTATACTATTTCAACTCGAGCTCATTGGATGCAATGGCCTACCGTGCGCTGATCTTTAGCGCCCACTGTTTTGGAGAATTTAAGCAACATACAGACTCTGACGACGTTTCCTCAAACTCTATTTGTGAAACATGTGGACAGTGTAGTGACGTAGTAGAGAGCTGCAATGACGGCGGTCCACCTTAGTCCATCCCAGGTTTTGCAACGCTACGTTTCTTCAAAAGATCACGCAAACGATGACGCCCAAGCAGTGTAATGCATTGCGTTCAAATATGTTGCTCTGAGTCTGGAATAACGTATTCATTCATTCATTATGGATCTAATCATTGTTTCTGTACAAGTCCCGTCTCTGGCCACGGCAGCGCTCTCACTCCTTACGTCCTCCCCCTGTATAAAAGCTTACATGGTCAAGTCTATAAATGCTTACGGCCATACCACCATAGGCACGCCCGATCTCGTCTGATCTCGGAAGCTAAGCAGGGTCGGGCCTGGTTAGTACTTGGATGGGTGACCGCCTGGGAATACCAGGTGCTGTAAGCATTATACTTTTTCAACTCGAGCTCATTGGATGCAATGCGCTGATCTTTAGCGCCCACTGTTTTGGAGAATTTAAGCAACATACAGACTCTGACGACGTCTCCTCAAACTCTATTTGTGAAACATGTGGACAGTGTAGTGATGTAGCAGAGAGCTGCAATGACGGCGGTCCACCTTAGTCCATCCCAGGTTTTGCAACACTACGTTTCTTCAAAAGATCACGCAAACGATGACGCCCAAGCAGTGTAATGCATTGCGTTCAAATATGTTGCTCTGAGTCTGGAATAACGTATTCATTCATTCATTATGGATCTAATCATTGTTTCTGTACACGTCCCGTCTCTGGCCACGGCAGCGCTCTCACTCCTTACGTCCTCCCCCTGTATAAAAGCTAATATGGTCAAGTTTATATATGCTTACGGCCATACCACCTTAGGCACGCCCGATCTCGTCTGATCTCGGAAGCTAAGCAGGGTCGGGCCTGGTTAGTACTTGGATGGGTGACCGCCTGGCAATACCTGGTGCTGTAAGCATTATACTTTTTCAACTCGAGCTCAATGGATGCAATGGCCTACCGTGCGCTGATCTTTAGCGCCCACTGTTTTGGAGAATTTAAGCAACATACAGACTCTGACGACGTCTCCTCAAACTCTATTTGTGAAACATGTGGACAGTGTAGTGACGTAGCAGAGAGCTGCAATGATGGCGGTCCACCTTAGTCCATCCCAGGTTTTGCAACGCTACGTTTCTTCAAAAGATCACGCAAACGATGACGCCCAAGCAGTGTAATGCATTGCGTTCAAATATGTTGCTCTGAGTCTGGAATAACGTATTCATTCATTCATTATGGATCTAATCATTGTTTCTGTACAAGTCCCGTCTCTGGCCACGGCAGCGCTCTCACTCCTTACGTCCTCCCCCTGTATAAAAGTATTACATGGTCAAGTCTATAAATGCTTACGGCCATACCACCATAGGCACGCCCGATCTCGTCTGATCTCGGAAGCTAAGCAGGGTCGGGCCTGGTTAGTACTTGGATGGGTGACTGCCTGGGAATACCAGGTGCTGTAAGCATTATACTTTTTCAACTCGAGCTCATTGGATGCAATGCGCTGATCTTTAGCGCCCACTGTTTTGGAGAATTTAAGCAACATACAGACTCTGACGACGTCTCCTCAAACTCTATTTGTGAAACATGTGGACAGTGTAGTGACGTGGCAGAGAGCTGCAATGACGGCGGTCCACCTTAGTCCATCCCAGGTTTTGCAACGCTACGTTTCTTCAAAAGATCACGCAAACGATGACGCCCAAGCAGTGTAATGCATTGCGTTCAAATATGTTGCTCTGAGTCTGGAATAACGTATTCATTCATTCATTATGGATCTGATCATTGTTTCTGTACAAGTCCCGTCTCTGGCCACGGCAGCGCTCTCACTCCTTACGTCCTCCCCCTGTATAAAAGCTAATATGGTCAAGTCTATAATTGCTTACGGCCATACCACCTTAGGCACGCCCGATCTCGTCAGATTTCGGAAGCTAAGCAGGGTCGGGCCTGGTTAGTACTTGGATGGGAGACCTCCTCGGAAGGCCAGGTTGCTGTAAGTAGTGACGGGAAATTGTAAACAAATTGAAAACATTAAAAAGATAAAAAAAAAAAAAAAAAAAAAAAGGCATGCCCGATCTCGTCAGATTTCGGAAGCTAAGCAGGGTCGGGCCTGGTTGGTACTTGGATGGGAGACCTCCTCGGAAGGCCAGGTTGCTGTAAGTAGTGACGGGAAATTGTAAAAAAATTGAAAACATTAAAAAGATAAAAAAAAAAAAAAAAAAAGGCACGCCCGATCTCGTCTGATCTCGGAAGCTAAGCAGGGTCGGGCCTGGTTAGTACTTGGATGGGTGACCGCCTGGGAATACCAGGTGCTGTAAGCATTATACTATTTCAACTCGAGCTCATTGGATGCAATGGCCTACCGTGCGCTGATCTTTAGTGCCCACTGTTTTGGAGAATTTAAGCAACATACAGACTCTGACGACGTCTCCTCAAACTCTATTTGTGAAACATGTGGACAGTGTAGTGACGTAGTAGAGAGCTGCAATGACGGCGGTCCACCTTAGTCCATCCCAGGTTTTGCAACGCTACGTTTCTTCAAAAGATCACGCAAACGATGACGCCCAAGCAGTGTAATGCATTGCGTTCAAATATGTTAGCTCTGAGTCTGGAATAACGTATTCATTCATTCATTATGGATCTAATCATTGTTTCTGTACAAGTCCCGTCTCTGGCCACGGCAGCGCTCTCACTCCTTACGTCCTCCCCCTGTATAAAAGCTAATATGGTCAAGTTTATATATGCTTACGGTTATACCACCTTAGGCACGCCCGATCTCGTCTGATCTCGGAAGCTAAGCAGGGTTGGGCCTGGTTAGTACTTGGATGGGTGACCGCCTGGGAATAGCTGGTGCTGTAAGCATTATACTTTTTCAACTCGAGCTCATGGATGCAATGGCCTACCGTGAGCTGATCTTTAGCAGCCCACTGTTTTGGAGAATTTAAGCAACATACAGACTCTGACGACGTCTCCTCAAGCTCTATTTGTGAAACATGTGGACAGTGTAGTGACGTAGCAGAGAGCTGCAATGACGGCGGTCCACCTTAGTCCATCCCAGGTTTTGCAACGCTACGTTTCTTCTAAAGATCACGCAAACGATGACGCCCAAGCAGTGTAATGCATTGCGTTCAAATATGTAACTCTGAGTCTGGAATAACGTATTCATTCATTCATTATGGATCTAATCATTGTTTCTGTACAAGTCCCGTCTCTGGCCACGGCAGCGCTCTCACTCCTTACGTCCTCCCCCTGTATAAAAGCTAATATGGTCAAGTCTATAATTGCTTACGGCCATACAACCTTAGGCACGCCCGATCTCGTCTGATCTCGGAAGCTAAGCAGGGTCGGGCCTGGTTAGTACTTGGATGGGTGACCGCCTGGGAATACCAGGTGCTGTAAGCATTATACTATTTCAACTCGAGCTCATTGGATGCAATGGCCTACCGTGCGCTGATCTTTAGCGCCCACTGTTTTGGAGAATTTAAGCAACATACAGACTCTGACGACGTCTCCTCAAACTCTATTTGTGAAACATGTGGACAGTGTAGTGACGTAGCAGAGAGCTGCAATGACGGCGGTCCACCTTAGTCCATCCCAGGTTTTGCAACGCTACGTTTCTTCAAAAGATCACGCAAACGATGACGCCCAAGCAGTGTAATGCATTGCGTTCAAATATGTACTCTGAGTCTGGAATAACGTATTCATTCATTCATTATGGATCTAATCATTGTTTCTGTACAAGTCCCGTCTCTGGCCACGGCAGCGCTCTCACTCCTTACGTCCTCCCCCTGTATAAAAGCTAATATGGTCAAGTCTATAATTGCTTACGGCCATACCACCTTAGGCACGCCCGATCTCGTCTGATCTCGGAAGCTAAGCAGGGTCGGGCCTGGTTAGTACTTGGATGGGTGACCGCCTGGGAATACCAGGTGCTGTAAGCATTATACTATTTCAACTCGAGCTCATTGGATGCAATGGCCTACCGTGCGCTGATCTTTAGCTGCCCACTGTTTTGGAGAATTTAAGCAACATACAGACTCTGACGACGTCTCCTCAAACTCTATTTGTGAAACATGTGGACAGTGTAGTGACGTAGTAGAGAGCTGCAATGACGGCGGTCCACCTTAGTCCATCCCAGGTTTTGCAACGCTACGTTTCTTCAAAAGATCACGCAAACGATGACGCCCAAGCAGTGTAATGCATTGCGTTCAAATATGTTGCTCTGAGTCTGGAATAACGTATTCATTCATTCATTATGGATCTAATCATTGTTTCTGTACAAGTCCCGTCTCTGGCCACGGCAGCGCTCTCACTCCTTACGTCCTCCCCCTGTATAAAAGCTAATATGGTCAAGTCTATAATTGCTTACGGCCATACCACCTTAGGCACGCCCGATCTCGTCTGATCTCGGAAGCTAAGCAGGGTCGGGCCTGGTTAGTACTTGGATGGGTGACCGCCTGGGAATACCAGGTGCTGTAAGCATTATACTTTTTCAACTCGAGCTCATTGGATGCAATGGCCTACCGTGCGCTGATCTTTAGCGCCCACTGTTTTGGAGAATTTAAGCAACATACAGACTCTGACGACGTCTCCTCAAACTCTATTTGTGAAACATGTGGACAGTGTAGTGACGTAGCAGAGAGCTGCAATGACGGCGGTCCACCTTAGTCCATCCCAGGTTCTGCAACGCTACGTTTCTTCAAAAGATCACGCAAACGATGACGCCCAAGCAGTGTAATGCATTGCGTTCAAATATGTAACTCTGAGTCTGGAATAACGTATTCATTCATTCATTATGGATCTAATCATTGTTTCTGTACAAGTCCCGTCTCTGGCCACGGCAGCGCTCTCACTCCTTACGTCCTCCTCCTGTATAAAAGCTAATATGGTCAAGTCTATAAATGCTTACGGCCATACCACCTTAGGCACGCCCGATCTCGTCTGATCTCGTTCAGGTGCGCAAAGCAGGAAGTGAAGGAAGCAGGAAAAAGTTTGTTGGCAGAGTAGGCTGATACAGCAGCCTGGTGTTTTTTTCTTCTTGTTGATTTGTAGATTATATTCTTTTGACAAAATCGTAATTTAATTATAGTTCTAAATCTCCCCACAGCTTTTTTTGCTGTTTGGGGAGGCTTTCATTTGACGGATGGACCACATGGCAGCAGACAAAGGACCGGAGCAGACAATGCCTAGCAGTGGAGTTGGAGCACTGGAGGAAGAGGGAAGGAACGGGATTGAGAATCGGCCAGAAACGGGAGAAGGACGGCAGAAAGAGTACGGGAAAGAGCTGACAGTGGACGTTGAGGTGGAGGGAACAGCGGTGATTTCCATGATGGATATTCTGCGGGAAGTAGCAGTGCAATGTGGAGTGGTGAGCGGATGCCGTGTGAGAGGGGAAAAAAACTATGAAATCACCATGAAGGATGAGGTGGGAAAGCGCAAGCTCCTGGATGGCGTGCGTGTAAAAGGAGCCTTAGTGCATGGCAGGGAGATTGTGAACAGTGACATGGTGGTGTCATTTATTAACTTGCCTGTTTACATGGAAGATGCAACAATACTGGCAAGGCTGGAGGAGTGGGGTGTGCGGCCAATATCTGTCATCAAACGGCGCAAGTGGCCGGGGACGGAGATTGCGGACGGGACAAGATTTTTAAAAGTCCGCTTTAATGAGCAGGTACGATCACTCCCGTACTCAACCAAGTTAGAGACACTGAGAGGAGCGGAGTACTTTAGAGTGATACATGATCGACAGGTGCGGGTGTGCCGACTCTGCATCAAGCCAGGACACATCTTCAGGGAGTGCCCTGATTTCAAGTGCTTCAGGTGCCAGAAGACAGGGCATTATGCGCGGGAGTGTGAGGAACGGAACGCAGCGGCGAGAGAGGAGGAGAGAGGAGAACAAATGGAGGATAAAGACGGAGAGAGCGATGACGGAAGGGGAGCTGAAGAGGAGACGGGAGGTGAGAACGAGGAAGCGGAAAAAGAACTGGAATGGCGGTATAGATCTGACAGCGGCGACAGTGCTGAGAAGGACGGTGACGAACAGATGATGGAGCAGGGGGGAAAAGCGGAGGACGATGATGTGGCGGAGGATACAGACGATGAACGAGGGAGAGCAGAACAACCGGTGGAAAAAATAGATGAGGAGCAAAGACAGGAGGGCAGAGGACGAAAAGGAGGGAAGAAGACAAAAGAACTGGCCGCCAAAAGGAAAGCAGAGGAGGAGAAGACACGGGGAGTGAGAAGTAAAGGACCGCGGTCTGGCATGTGAGTCTTGCTTTGGTTTTTGGTTTAAATATTTTCTTTCTTTTAGCTCTCATGACCACAGTAACTTCTGTTAATGTGAATGGTTTAAGGGACAGAGGCAAACTGAGGTCACTTTTAAATATATATAGAAGTGACATCCTATGCATACAGGAGACAAATTGGGATGACGTAAAAGTTATAGAGGTAAAGGAGGTGGGGGGGGGGGGGATTTATTATAATAACGGGGCTAAGAACGCAAGAGGGGTGGCTATAATGATTAAAAAACATAGGGTAGATGAGATAAAAGAGATATATAAAGATAGGACAGGGAGGATAATAGTCATAGAGTTTAAGTATCAAAATGTGTTGTTTAGACTAATTAATATATATGTTCCGAATATAGAAATAGATAAAAGAATTATAATAGAGGAGCTGAAAGGGCTAGTGATTGGGAGATGTATAATAGTAGGGGATTTTAATACTAAATGTAGCAGGTTAGATATAGGGCAAGGTGTAGTGTTCAGATGGGAAAAGTCGAGGGAGAGCTTGTTAGACATGATGAAGGACAAGAATTTAGTAGATGTGTGGAGAAATGAGAATCCAGAGAGGAGGGAATTCACCAGGAGACAAATGAGGGATGGTGTACTGAAACAAAGCAGGATAGATTTGGTTTTAACACAGGGAGAGAACATAAAACATGTAGACAGAATAAGACATGAAATAAATGCACTGAGTGACCACGACGGGGTGAGATTCAGAATTAAAGTAGGGAGAGAGGAGATAGGGGGAGGGATGTGGATTTTGAATGCAGGTTATATTGAAGAGGATGAATATAAACAACAGATTAGGGAGTTATTAGATATGGAGAATGAGAAAATTAAAGAATATGTTGAAGAGAATAGGGCAGATACTCAGATTGGGGAGATATGGGAGAAAGTGAAGAATAAGATTAAATCAATAAGCATTTGGTACAGTAAGAAAAGAAAAGTGAAAATGATGAAGAAAGAGAAGGAGTTGAGGGAAAGACTGAGGGTAGAGCTGAGTAAAGCAGAGAATGAAGAAGGTTACAGCATGGAGAATTATATAGAGGTAAAGATGGAACTTCAGAGATATGAGGCAGAGAAATGTAGAGGAGCAATTTTACGGAGCAAAGCTAAATATGCGCTGGAGGGAGAAAGGTGCACAGCGTATTTTCTGGGCCTAGAAAAAAGCAAACAAAGCAGGACATATATACACGAAATCAGGAAAAAGGAGGGGGAGGTAGTAGCAGACTATGTGGCCATACTGGAGAGGGTGCAAGAGTTTTATGGGGAGTTATATCAGAGAGGTGGATTAGAGGAGGACAGTATAGTGGAGGTACTGGATAGTGTCGAAAGCAAGCTGAGTGTGGACGATAGTAAATGGTGTGACAGAGAGATAAGTAGGATGGAGGTGATGGAGGCGATAGAGGGGCTGAAAAGCGGGAAGAGTCCTGGGAGTGATGGGATAGGGATTGAATTTTATAAAGTATATAAGGAGCAGATGGCATCAATTTTAGTAGAGGTATTCAGGGAGACTGAGAAAACAGGGATAGTGCAGGGTAGGATGGTAGAAGGTGTGATTACCTTAGTTTTTAAGAAGAAAGGAAGTAAACTAGACTTGCAGAATTATAGGCCTATAAGTCTGCTAAATGTAGATTACAAAATTCTGGCCAAGGTGTTGGCTAACAGAATAAAACGAGTGATAGGGGATATAATCAAAACATCTCAAAGTTACAGTATACCAGGTAGGGATATAGCTGACACAATAGCGACAGTTAGGGATACAATAGAATTCATGAAGAGAGACGGAACAGGGGGAATAGTGTTAGCTATAGATTGGAATAAAGCATTTGATAGGGTGGAGCATGAGTTTTTATTTAGATTACTGGTGAGATTTGGATTTGGAGAGAGATTAGTGGGGTGGGTCAGGAGGTTGTACGAGGGTGCAAGGAGCTGTGTCAAAGTAAATGGAGTGCTGACTGACAGATTTTGTCTTGGGAGATCGATAAGGCAGGGATGTCCCCTATCGGCGTTGCTCTATGCCATTTCGGCAGAGCCCCTGGCCTTACTAATTAAAAACGACGCAAGAGTTCAGGGCATACAACTACCATCTGGGAGCATACATACAATAAATCAATATGCAGACGACACAACAATAACGGTGAGGGATGGGAACAGTGTGAAAAGGGTGCTAGAATTGGCAGAGATATATGGGAGAGCGTCGGGCGCTAGAATAAATAAAGAAAAATCAGAAATAATGTATATAGGTAACATAGAGAGAGAGGGAGTAGGTTTAAGGGTGCAGGATAGGTATATTAAAGTGTTGGGCATATATTTAGGTGTTGAAACTAAAGAGGCAACTGAGACAACATGGACAGGAGTTATCAACAAAATAAAAACTGTATGTGGGAGGTGGAAGGCAAGGAAGCTCAGGTTAAAGGGAAAGGTTACAGTGGTTAATAGTTTGCTACTATCAGGCTATGTGTATGTGTTGTCTGTATTAGAAATGCCAATATGGGTTAAGAACGACCTTAACAAAATTGTGTGTAATTTTATATGGGAGGGGAAAGGAGTTAAGATTGCACATGGGACACTGGTGGGAAAAAGGTGTGAAGGAGGGCTGAATTTATTAGATATAGAAACAAAAAAGACAGCATTAAGGATTAAAACGGTGAAGAAATATATTGTGGGAGGATATAAATATGGGTGGAAGGATTTTATGGAGAAATATATGAATGATGTGGGTGGCATAGGACAGTATGTGTGGTACATGGGCCTAAAACAGTCAATGACGATAACCATACCAGAATTTTATAGGGAGGTCTTTGAAGCCTGGAGGAAATTCTTACCTAAGATGCAATATGAATGTGAGAGGATACTACCGTTGGTAAAACTGCCCCTGTTTTTAAACGAAAAAATTAAACACAATGGCAAAACATTATATGAGCCAAAATTCATAGAAGGAGGGATTAGACAAATAAAGGACATCATTTATGAGGTCATCCCAGGATTCTTAAGAAATAATTGCATATATGATCAGGTATGTGACCTGGAGGGGATGGATAATAGAGAGAAAATAAATAAAATATATGAAAAGATTAAAACCAGTATACCCTTAGAGTGGGCCAGGATCATACAAAGTGAATGTGTGGTGAAGGGAGAGACAAGTATGCCTGAGCTATATGTGATGGAGAATGGGAAAAAGATTAAAATGGGAGAAATGAGTGTGAAGAAAGTATACAGATGGTTGATAGTGGATGTGATGAAGGAGCCGGCAGCTGAGAAAGTGTGGAGCAGAGTGTTTGTGGGTTTGAATGTAAAGAAAATATGGTCAAATATGGGGATAAGGTATAATAGTATAGAGTGTGAGAACAACGATTTCTTGATCAGACACAATAGGATTTATACAAACGTGGTGCTAAATAAGATTAATAATGATGTAAATGTGATGTGTGATGTTTGCAAAAGTGGTCATGAGAGCTTTTTACATTATTTTTTGGACTGTGGGGAGTTAGTTGATTTCTTTGAGTTTTTGAAAGAACTGTTGAAAGATAACTGGGCTGCTGAGTTGGACTTGGAGGGAGGGTGGAGGACATTGTTTTTGTTTGGCACGTTTGAAAAAAGAATAGACGTTAATTTTTGTTTAATGAATTTTGTTTTGAGTCATGCCAGACTCGCGGTCGTCTGCAGGAGGAACTACGCACACTTTGAGGGGCGGAAAGTGAAAATAAAAATGTTGTTTAAATCAATAATGAAAAGAGATGTGAACTTAATGTATAAGTATGGAGGGGAGAAGGCGGAACATTTCTTTTTGAGTGGGAGTAAATTAGTCTTTGAAGGGGAGGGAGGGGAGATTTTGTTTAACTGGTGAAAAGACTGGGGCATGCAGATTGATCTGTATTTTCTGATTTGGCGCAACATTTGTGCTGTCTTCATTAGGATTAAGTGATGTGGGAAGGATAAGGGAAGGGGATTAAGTTGGGTGTGTAAAAGTTTTTTTTCTCAGAGATGATGTATGTAAATAATACTCTGTTATCGGTTGCTGTAAATGTGTGAACTGGAAAATAATAAAAAAAGATAAAAAAAAAAAAAGGCACGCCCGATCTCGTCTGATCTCGGAAGCTAAGCAGGGTCGGGCCTGGTTAGTACTTGGATGGGTGACCGCCTGGGAATACCTGGTGCTGTAAGCATTATACTTTTTCAACTCGAGCTCATTGGATGCAATGGCCTACCGTGCGCTGATCTTTAGCGCCCACTGTTTTGGAGAATTTAAGCAACATACAGACTCTGACGACGTCTCCTCAAACTCTATTTGTGAAACATGTGGACAGTGTAGTGACGTAGCAGAGAGCTGCAATGACGGCGGTCCACCTTAGTCCATCCCAGGTTTTGCAACGCTACGTTTCTTCAAAAGATCACGCAAACGATGACGCCCAAGCAGTGTAATGCATTGCGTTCAAATATGTTGCTCTGAGTCTGGAATAACGTATTCATTCATTCATTATGGATCTAATCATTGTTTCTGTACAAGTCCCGTCTCTGGCCACGGCAGCGCTCTCACTCCTTACGTCCTCCCCCTGTATAAAAGCTAATATGGTCAAGTCTATAATTGCTTACGGCCATACCACCTTAGGCACGCCCGATCTCGTCTGATCTCGGAAGCTAAGCAGGGTCGGGCCTGGTTAGTACTTGGATGGGTGACCGCCTGGGAATACCAGGTGCTGTAAGCATTATACTATTTCAACTCGAGCTCATTGGATGCAATGGCCTACCGTGCGCTGATCTTTAGCGCCCACTGTTTTGGAGAATTTAAGCAACATACAGACTCTGACGACGTCTCCTCAAACTCTATTTGTGAAACATGTGGACAGTGTAGTGACGTAGCAGAGAGCTGCAATGACGGCGGTCCACCTTAGTCCATCCCAGGTTCTGCAACGCTACGTTTCTTCAAAAGATCACGCAAACGATGACGCCCAAGCAGTGTAATGCATTGCGTTCAAATATGTAACTCTGAGTCTGGAATAACGTATTCATTCATTCATTATGGATCTAATCATTGTTTCTGTACAAGTCCCGTCTCTGGCCACGGCAGCGCTCTCACTCCTTACGTCCTCCCCCTGTATAAAAGCTAATATGGTCAAGTCTATAATGCTTACGGCCATACCACCATTAGGCACGCCCGATCTCGTCTGATCTCGGAAGCTAAGCAGGGTCGGGCCTGGTTAGTACTTGGATGGGTGACCGCCTGGGAATACCAGGTGCTGTAAGCATTATACTTTTTCAACTCGAGCTCATTGGATGCAATGGCCTACCGTGCGCTGATCTTTAGCGCCCACTGTTTTGGAGAATTTAAGCAACATACAGACTCTGACGACGTCTCCTCAAACTCTATTTGTGAAACATGTGGACAGTGTAGTGACGTAGCAGAGAGCTGCAATGACGGCGGTCCACCTTAGTCCATCCCAGGTTTTGCAACGCTACGTTTCTTCTAAAGATCACGCAAACGATGACGCCCAAGCAGTGTAATGCATTGCGTTCAAATATGTAACTCTGAGTCTGGAATAACGTATTCATTCATTCATTATGGATCTAATCATTGTTTCTGTACAAGTCCCGTCTCTGGCCACGGCAGCGCTCTCACTCCTTACGTCCTCCCCCTGTATAAAAGCTAATATGGTCAAGTCTATAATTGCTTACGGCCATACCACCTTAGGCACGCCCGATCTCGTCTGATCTCGGAAGCTAAGCAGGGTCGGGCCTGGTTAGTACTTGGATGGGTGACCGCCTGGGAATACCAGGTGCTGTAAGCATTATACTATTTCAACTCGAGCTCATTGGATGCAATGGCCTACCGTGCGCTGATCTTTAGCGCCCACTGTTTTGGAGAATTTAAGCAACATACAGACTCTGACGACGTCTCCTCAAACTCTATTTGTGAAACATGTGGACAGTGTAGTGACGTAGTAGAGAGCTGCAATGACGGCGGTCCACCTTAGTCCATCCCAGGTTTTGCAACGCTACGTTTCTTCAAAAGATCACGCAAACGATGACGCCCAAGCAGTGTAATGCATTGCGTTCAAATATGTTGCTCTGAGTCTGGAATAACGTATTCATTCATTCATTATGGATCTAATCATTGTTTCTGTACAAGTCCCGTCTCTGGCCACGGCAGCGCTCTCACTCCTTACGTCCTCCCCCTGTATAAAAGCTTACATGGTCAAGTCTATAAATGCTTACGGCCATACCACCATAGGCACGCCCGATCTCGTCTGATCTCGGAAGCTAAGCAGGGTCGGGCCTGGTTAGTACTTGGATGGGTGACCGCCTGGGAATACCAGGTGCTGTAAGCATTATACTATTTTCAACTCGAGCTCATTGGATGCAATGGCCTACCGTGCGCTGATCTTTAGCGCCCACTGTTTTGGAGAATTTAAGCAACATACAGACTCTGACGACGTCTCCTCAAACTCTATTTGTGAAACATGTGGACAGTGTAGTGACGTAGTAGAGAGCTGCAATGACGGCGGTCCACCTTAGTCCATCCCAGGTTTTGCAACGCTACGTTTCTTCAAAAGATCACGCAAACGATGACGCCCAAGCAGTGTAATGCATTGCGTTCAAATATGTTGCTCTGAGTCTGGAATAACGTATTCATTCATTCATTATGGATCTAATCATTGTTTCTGTACAAGTCCCGTCTCTGGCCACGGCAGCGCTCTCACTCCTTACGTCCTCCCCCTGTATAAAAGCTTACATGGTCAAGTCTATAAATGCTTACGGCCATACCACCATAGGCACGCCCGATCTCGTCTGATCTCGGAAGCTAAGCAGGGTCGGGCCTGGTTAGTACTTGGATGGGTGACCGCCTGGGAATACCAGGTGCTGTAAGCATTATACTTTTTCAACTCGAGCTCATTGGATGCAATGCGCTGATCTTTAGCGCCCACTGTTTTGGAGAATTTAAGCAACATACAGACTCTGACGACGTCTCCTCAAACTCTATTTGTGAAACATGTGGACAGTGTAGTGACGTAGCAGAGAGCTGCAATGACGGCGGTCCACCTTAGTCCATCCCAGGTTTTGCAACGCTACGTTTCTTCAAAAGATCACGCAAACGATGACGCCCAAGCAGTGTAATGCATTGCGTTCAAATATGTAGCTCTGAGTCTGGAATAACGTATTCATTCATTCATTATGGATCTAATCATTGTTTCTGTACAAGTCCCGTCTCTGGCCACGGCAGCGCTCTCACTCCTTACGTCCTCCCCCTGTATAAAAGCTAATATGGTCAAGTCTATAATTGCTTACGGCCATACCACCTTAGGCACGCCCGATCTCGTCTGATCTCGGAAGCTAAGCAGGGTCGGGCCTGGTTAGTACTTGGATGGGTGACCGCCTGGGAATACCATGGTGCTGTAAGCATTATACTTTTTCAACTCGAGCTCATTGGATGCAATGGCCTACCGTGCGCTGATCTTTAGCGCCCACTGTTTTGGAGAATTTAAGCAACATACAGACTCTGACGACGTCTCCTCAAACTCTATTTGTGAAACATGTGGACAGTGTAGTGACGTAGCAGAGAGCTGCAATGACGGCGGTCCACCTTAGTCCATCCCAGGTTTTGCAACGCTACGTTTCTTCAAAAGATCACGCAAACGATGACGCCCAAGCAGTGTAATGCATTGCGTTCAAATATGTTGCTCTGAGTCTGGAATAACGTATTCATTCATTCATTATGGATCTAATCATTGTTTCTGTACAAGTCCCGTCTCTGGCCACGGCAGCGCTCTCACTCCTTACGTCCTCCCCCTGTATAAAAGCTAATATGGTCAAGTCTATAATTGCTTACGGCCATACCACCTTAGGCACGCCCGATCTCGTCTGATCTCGTTCAGGTGCGCAAAGCAGGAAGTGAAGGAAGCAGGAAAAAGTTTGTTGGCAGAGTAGGCTGATACAGCAGCCTGGTGTTTTTTTCTTCTTGTTGATTTGTAGATTATATTCTTTTGACAAAATCGTAATTTAATTATAGTTCTAAATCTCCCCACAGCTTTTTTTGCTGTTTGGGGAGGCTTTCATTTGACGGATGGACCACATGGCAGCAGACAAAGGACCGGAGCAGACAATGCCTAGCAGTGGAGTTGGAGCACTGGAGGAAGAGGGAAGGAACGGGATTGAGAATCGGCCAGAAACGGGAGAAGGACGGCAGAAAGAGTACGGGAAAGAGCTGACAGTGGACGTTGAGGTGGAGGGAACAGCGGTGATTTCCATGATGGATATTCTGCGGGAAGTAGCAGTGCAATGTGGAGTGGTGAGCGGATGCCGTGTGAGAGGGGAAAAAAACTATGAAATCACCATGAAGGATGAGGTGGGAAAGCGCAAGCTCCTGGATGGCGTGCGTGTAAAAGGAGCCTTAGTGCATGGCAGGGAGATTGTGAACAGTGACATGGTGGTGTCATTTATTAACTTGCCTGTTTACATGGAAGATGCAACAATACTGGCAAGGCTGGAGGAGTGGGGTGTGCGGCCAATATCTGTCATCAAACGGCGCAAGTGGCCGGGGACGGAGATTGCGGACGGGACAAGATTTTTAAAAGTCCGCTTTAATGAGCAGGTACGATCACTCCCGTACTCAACCAAGTTAGAGACACTGAGAGGAGCGGAGTACTTTAGAGTGATACATGATCGACAGGTGCGGGTGTGCCGACTCTGCATCAAGCCAGGACACATCTTCAGGGAGTGCCCTGATTTCAAGTGCTTCAGGTGCCAGAAGACAGGGCATTATGCGCGGGAGTGTGAGGAACGGAACGCAGCGGCGAGAGAGGAGGAGAGAGGAGAACAAATGGAGGATAAAGACGGAGAGAGCGATGACGGAAGGGGAGCTGAAGAGGAGACGGGAGGTGAGAACGAGGAAGCGGAAAAAGAACTGGAATGGCGGTATAGATCTGACAGCGGCGACAGTGCTGAGAAGGACGGTGACGAACAGATGATGGAGCAGGGGGGAAAAGCGGAGGACGATGATGTGGCGGAGGATACAGACGATGAACGAGGGAGAGCAGAACAACCGGTGGAAAAAATAGATGAGGAGCAAAGACAGGAGGGCAGAGGACGAAAAGGAGGGAAGAAGACAAAAGAACTGGCCGCCAAAAGGAAAGCAGAGGAGGAGAAGACACGGGGAGTGAGAAGTAAAGGACCGCGGTCTGGCATGTGAGTCTTGCTTTGGTTTTTGGTTTAAATATTTTCTTTCTTTTAGCTCTCATGACCACAGTAACTTCTGTTAATGTGAATGGTTTAAGGGACAGAGGCAAACTGAGGTCACTTTTAAATATATATAGAAGTGACATCCTATGCATACAGGAGACAAATTGGGATGACGTAAAAGTTATAGAGGTAAAGGAGGTGTGGGGGGGGGGGAGATTTATTATAATAACGGGGCTAAGAACGCAAGAGGGGTGGCTATAATGATTAAAAAACATAGGGTAGATGAGATAAAAGAGATATATAAAGATAGGACAGGGAGGATAATAGTCATAGAGTTTAAGTATCAAAATGTGTTGTTTAGACTAATTAATATATATGTTCCGAATATAGAAATAGATAAAAGAATTATAATAGAGGAGCTGAAAGGGCTAGTGATTGGGAGATGTATAATAGTAGGGGATTTTAATACTAAATGTAGCAGGTTAGATATAGGGCAAGGTGTAGTGTTCAGATGGGAAAAGTCGAGGGAGAGCTTGTTAGACATGATGAAGGACAAGAATTTAGTAGATGTGTGGAGAAATGAGAATCCAGAGAGGAGGGAATTCACCAGGAGACAAATGAGGGATGGTGTACTGAAACAAAGCAGGATAGATTTGGTTTTAACACAGGGAGAGAACATAAAACATGTAGACAGAATAAGACATGAAATAAATGCACTGAGTGACCACGACGGGGTGAGATTCAGAATTAAAGTAGGGAGAGAGGAGATAGGGGGAGGGATGTGGATTTTGAATGCAGGTTATATTGAAGAGGATGAATATAAACAACAGATTAGGGAGTTATTAGATATGGAGAATGAGAAAATTAAAGAATATGTTGAAGAGAATAGGGCAGATACTCAGATTGGGGAGATATGGGAGAAAGTGAAGAATAAGATTAAATCAATAAGCATTTGGTACAGTAAGAAAAGAAAAGTGAAAATGATGAAGAAAGAGAAGGAGTTGAGGGAAAGACTGAGGGTAGAGCTGAGTAAAGCAGAGAATGAAGAAGGTTACAGCATGGAGAATTATATAGAGGTAAAGATGGAACTTCAGAGATATGAGGCAGAGAAATGTAGAGGAGCAATTTTACGGAGCAAAGCTAAATATGCGCTGGAGGGAGAAAGGTGCACAGCGTATTTTCTGGGCCTAGAAAAAAGCAAACAAAGCAGGACATATATACACGAAATCAGGAAAAAGGAGGGGGAGGTAGTAGCAGACTATGTGGCCATACTGGAGAGGGTGCAAGAGTTTTATGGGGAGTTATATCAGAGAGGTGGATTAGAGGAGGACAGTATAGTGGAGGTACTGGATAGTGTCGAAAGCAAGCTGAGTGTGGACGATAGTAAATGGTGTGACAGAGAGATAAGTAGGATGGAGGTGATGGAGGCGATAGAGGGGCTGAAAAGCGGGAAGAGTCCTGGGAGTGATGGGATAGGGATTGAATTTTATAAAGTATATAAGGAGCAGATGGCATCAATTTTAGTAGAGGTATTCAGGGAGACTGAGAAAACAGGGATAGTGCAGGGTAGGATGGTAGAAGGTGTGATTACCTTAGTTTTTAAGAAGAAAGGAAGTAAACTAGACTTGCAGAATTATAGGCCTATAAGTCTGCTAAATGTAGATTACAAAATTCTGGCCAAGGTGTTGGCTAACAGAATAAAACGAGTGATAGGGGATATAATCAAAACATCTCAAAGTTACAGTATACCAGGTAGGGATATAGCTGACACAATAGCGACAGTTAGGGATACAATAGAATTCATGAAGAGAGACGGAACAGGGGGAATAGTGTTAGCTATAGATTGGAATAAAGCATTTGATAGGGTGGAGCATGAGTTTTTATTTAGATTACTGGTGAGATTTGGATTTGGAGAGAGATTAGTGGGGTGGGTCAGGAGGTTGTACGAGGGTGCAAGGAGCTGTGTCAAAGTAAATGGAGTGCTGACTGACAGATTTTGTCTTGGGAGATCGATAAGGCAGGGATGTCCCCTATCGGCGTTGCTCTATGCCATTTCGGCAGAGCCCCTGGCCTTACTAATTAAAAACGACGCAAGAGTTCAGGGCATACAACTACCATCTGGGAGCATACATACAATAAATCAATATGCAGACGACACAACAATAACGGTGAGGGATGGGAACAGTGTGAAAAGGGTGCTAGAATTGGCAGAGATATATGGGAGAGCGTCGGGCGCTAGAATAAATAAAGAAAAATCAGAAATAATGTATATAGGTAACATAGAGAGAGAGGGAGTAGGTTTAAGGGTGCAGGATAGGTATATTAAAGTGTTGGGCATATATTTAGGTGTTGAAACTAAAGAGGCAACTGAGACAACATGGACAGGAGTTATCAACAAAATAAAAACTGTATGTGGGAGGTGGAAGGCAAGGAAGCTCAGGTTAAAGGGAAAGGTTACAGTGGTTAATAGTTTGCTACTATCAGGCTATGTGTATGTGTTGTCTGTATTAGAAATGCCAATATGGGTTAAGAACGACCTTAACAAAATTGTGTGTGATTTTATATGGGAGGGGAAAGGAGTTAAGATTGCACATGGGACACTGGTGGGAAAAAGGTGTGAAGGAGGGCTGAATTTATTAGATATAGAAACAAAAAAGACAGCATTAAGGATTAAAACGGTGAAGAAATATATTGTGGGAGGATATAAATATGGGTGGAAGGATTTTATGGAGAAATATATGAATGATGTGGGTGGCATAGGACAGTATGTGTGGTACATGGGCCTAAAACAGTCAATGACGATAACCATACCAGAATTTTATAGGGAGGTCTTTGAAGCCTGGAGGAAATTCTTACCTAAGATGCAATATGAATGTGAGAGGATACTACCGTTGGTAAAACTGCCCCTGTTTTTAAACGAAAAAATTAAACACAATGGCAAAACATTATATGAGCCAAAATTCATAGAAGGAGGGATTAGACAAATAAAGGACATCATTTATGAGGTCATCCCAGGATTCTTAAGAAATAATTGCATATATGATCAGGTATGTGACCTGGAGGGGATGGATAATAGAGAGAAAATAAATAAAATATATGAAAAGATTAAAACCAGTATACCCTTAGAGTGGGCCAGGATCATACAAAGTGAATGTGTGGTGAAGGGAGAGACAAGTATGCCTGAGCTATATGTGATGGAGAATGGGAAAAAGATTAAAATGGGAGAAATGAGTGTGAAGAAAGTATACAGATGGTTGATAGTGGATGTGATGAAGGAGCCGGCAGCTGAGAAAGTGTGGAGCAGAGTGTTTGTGGGTTTGAATGTAAAGAAAATATGGTCAAATATGGGGATAAGGTATAATAGTATAGAGTGTGAGAACAACGATTTCTTGATCAGACACAATAGGATTTATACAAACGTGGTGCTAAATAAGATTAATAATGATGTAAATGTGATGTGTGATGTTTGCAAAAGTGGTCATGAGAGCTTTTTACATTATTTTTTGGACTGTGGGGAGTTAGTTGATTTCTTTGAGTTTTTGAAAGAACTGTTGAAAGATAACTGGGCTGCTGAGTTGGACTTGGAGGGAGGGTGGAGGACATTGTTTTTGTTTGGCACGTTTGAAAAAAGAATAGACGTTAATTTTTGTTTAATGAATTTTGTTTTGAGTCATGCCAGACTCGCGGTCGTCTGCAGGAGGAACTACGCACACTTTGAGGGGCGGAAAGTGAAAATAAAAATGTTGTTTAAATCAATAATGAAAAGAGATGTGAACTTAATGTATAAGTATGGAGGGGAGAAGGCGGAACATTTCTTTTTGAGTGGGAGTAAATTAGTCTTTGAAGGGGAGGGAGGGGAGATTTTGTTTAACTGGTGAAAAGACTGGGGCATGCAGATTGATCTGTATTTTCTGATTTGGCGCAACATTTGTGCTGTCTTCATTAGGATTAAGTGATGTGGGAAGGATAAGGGAAGGGGATTAAGTTGGGTGTGTAAAAGTTTTTTTTCTCAGAGATGATGTATGTAAATAATACTCTGTTATCGGTTGCTGTAAATGTGTGAACTGGAAAATAATAAAAAAAGATAAAAAAAAAAAAAAAAAAAAGGCACGCCCGATCTCGTCTGATCTCGGAAGCTAAGCAGGGTCGGGCCTGGTTAGTACTTGGATGGGTGACCGCCTGGGAATACCAGGTGCTGTAAGCATTATACTTTTTCAACTCGAGCTCATTGGATGCAATGGCCTACCGTGCGCTGATCTTTAGCGCCCACTGTTTTGGAGAATTTAAGCAACATACAGACTCTGACGACGTCTCCTCAAACTCTATTTGTGAAACATGTGGACAGTGTAGTGACGTAGCAGAGAGCTGCAATGACGGCGGTCCACCTTAGTCCATCCCAGGTTTTGCAACGCTACGTTTCTTCAAAAGATCACGCAAACGATGACGCCCAAGCAGTGTAATGCATTGCGTTCAAATATGTAACTCTGAGTCTGGAATAACGTATTCATTCATTCATTATGGATCTAATCATTGTTTCTGTACAAGTCCCGTCTCTGGCCACGGCAGCGCTCTCACTCCTTACGTCCTCCCCCTGTATAAAAGCTAATATGGTCAAGTCTATAATTGCTTACGGCCATACCACCTTAGGCACGCCCGATCTCGTCTGATCTCGGAAGCTAAGCAGGGTCGGGCCTGGTTAGTACTTGGATGGGTGACCGCCTGGGAATACCAGGTGCTGTAAGCATTATACTTTTTCAACTCGAGCTCATTGGATGCAATGGCCTACCGTGCGCTGATCTTTAGCGCCCACTGTTTTGGAGAATTTAAGCAACATACAGACTCTGACGACGTCTCCTCAAACTCTATTTGTGAAACATGTGGACAGTGTAGTGACGTAGCAGAGAGCTGCAATGACGGCGGTCCACCTTAGTCCATCCCAGGTTTTGCAACGCTACGTTTCTTCAAAAGATCACGCAAACGATGACGCCCAAGCAGTGTAATGCATTGCGTTCAAATATGTTGCTCTGAGTCTGGAATAACGTATTCATTCATTCATTATGGATCTAATCATTGTTTCTGTACAAGTCCCGTCTCTGGCCACGGCAGCGCTCTCACTCCTTACGTCCTCCCCCTGTATAAAAGCTAATATGGTCAAGTCTATAATTGCTTACGGCCATACCACCTTAGGCACGCCCGATCTCGTCTGATCTCGGAAGCTAAGCAGGGTCGGGCCTGGTTAGTACTTGGATGGGTGACCGCCTGGGAATACCAGGTGCTGTAAGCATTATACTTTTTCAACTCGAGCTCATTGGATGCAATGGCCTACCGTGCGCTGATCTTTAGCGCCCACTGTTTTGGAGAATTTAAGCAACATACAGACTCTGACGACGTCTCCTCAAACTCTATTTGTGAAACATGTGGACAGTGTAGTGACGTAGCAGAGAGCTGCAATGACGGCGGTCCACCTTAGTCCATCCCAGGTTTTGCAACGCTACGTTTCTTCAAAAGATCACGCAAACGATGACGCCCAAGCAGTGTAATGCATTGCGTTCAAATATGTTGCTCTGAGTCTGGAATAACGTATTCATTCATTCATTATGGATCTAATCATTGTTTCTGTACAAGTCCCGTCTCTGGCCACGGCAGCGCTCTCACTCCTTACGTCCTCCCCCTGTATAAAAGCTAATATGGTCAAGTCTATAATTGCTTACGGCCATACCACCTTAGGCACGCCCGATCTCGTCTGATCTCGGAAGCTAAGCAGGGTCGGGCCTGGTTAGTACTTGGATGGGTGACCGCCTGGGAATACCAGGTGCTGTAAGCATTATACTATTTCAACTCGAGCTCATTGGATGCAATGGCCTACCGTGCGCTGATCTTTAGCGCCCACTGTTTTGGAGAATTTAAGCAACATACAGACTCTGACGACGTCTCCTCAAACTCTATTTGTGAAACATGTGGACAGTGTAGTGACGTAGCAGAGAGCTGCAATGACGGCGGTCCACCTTAGTCCATCCCAGGTTTTGCAACGCTACGTTTCTTCAAAAGATCACGCAAACGATGACGCCCAAGCAGTGTAATGCATTGCGTTCAAATATGTAACTCTGAGTCTGGAATAACGTATTCATTCATTCATTATGGATCTAATCATTGTTTCTGTACAAGTCCCGTCTCTGGCCACGGCAGCGCTCTCACTCCTTACGTCCTCCCCCTGTATAAAAGCTAATATGGTCAAGTCTATAAATTGCTTACGGCCATACCACCTTAGGCACGCCCGATCTCGTCTGATCTCGGAAGCTAAGCAGGGTCGGGCCTGGTTAGTACTTGGATGGGTGACCGCCTGGGAATACCAGGTGCTGTAAGCATTATACTTTTTCAACTCGAGCTCATTGGATGCAATGGCCTACCGTGCGCTGATCTTTAGCGCCCACTGTTTTGGAGAATTTAAGCAACATACAGACTCTGACGACGTCTCCTCAAACTCTATTTGTGAAACATGTGGACAGTGTAGTGACGTAGCAGAGAGCTGCAATGACGGCGGTCCACCTTAGTCCATCCCAGGTTTTGCAACGCTACGTTTCTTCAAAAGATCACGCAAACGATGACGCCCAAGCAGTGTAATGCATTGCGTTCAAATATGTAACTCTGAGTCTGGAATAACGTATTCATTCATTCATTATGGATCTAATCATTGTTTCTGTACAAGTCCCGTCTCTGGCCACGGCAGCGCTCTCACTCCTTACGTCCTCCCCCTGTATAAAAGCTAATATGGTCAAGTCTATAATTGCTTACGGCCATACCACCTTAGGCACGCCCGATCTCGTCTGATCTCGGAAGCTAAGCAGGGTCGGGCCTGGTTAGTACTTGGATGGGTGACCGCCTGGGAATACCAGGTGCTGTAAGCATTATACTTTTTCAACTCGAGCTCATTGGATGCAATGGCCTACCGTGCGCTGATCTTTAGCGCCCACTGTTTTGGAGAATTTAAGCAACATACAGACTCTGACGACGTCTCCTCAAACTCTATTTGTGAAACATGTGGACAGTGTAGTGACGTAGCAGAGAGCTGCAATGACGGCGGTCCACCTTAGTCCATCCCAGGTTTTGCAACGCTACGTTTCTTCAAAAGATCACGCAAACGATGACGCCCAAGCAGTGTAATGCATTGCGTTCAAATATGTAACTCTGAGTCTGGAATAACGTATTCATTCATTCATTATGGATCTAATCATTGTTTCTGTACAAGTCCCGTCTCTGGCCACGGCAGCGCTCTCACTCCTTACGTCCTCCCCCTGTATAAAAGCTAATATGGTCAAGTCTATAATTGCTTACGGCCATACCACCTTAGGCACGCCCGATCTCGTCTGATCTCGGAAGCTAAGCAGGGTCGGGCCTGGTTAGTACTTGGATGGGTGACCGCCTGGGAATACCAGGTGCTGTAAGCATTATACTTTTTCAACTCGAGCTCATTGGATGCAATGGCCTACCGTGCGCTGATCTTTAGCGCCCACTGTTTTGGAGAATTTAAGCAACATACAGACTCTGACGACGTCTCCTCAAACTCTATTTGTGAAACATGTGGACAGTGTAGTGACGTAGCAGAGAGCTGCAATGACGGCGGTCCACCTTAGTCCATCCCAGGTTTTGCAACGCTACGTTTCTTCAAAAGATCACGCAAACGATGACGCCCAAGCAGTGTAATGCATTGCGTTCAAATATGTTACTCTGAGTCTGGAATAACGTATTCATTCATTCATTATGGATCTAATCATTGTTTCTGTACAAGTCCCGTCTCTGGCCACGGCAGCGCTCTCACTCCTTACGTCCTCCCCCTGTATAAAAGCTAATATGGTCAAGTCTATAATTGCTTACGGCCATACCACCTTAGGCACGCCCGATCTCGTCTGATCTCGGAAGCTAAGCAGGGTCGGGCCTGGTTAGTACTTGGATGGGTGACCGCCTGGGAATACCAGGTGCTGTAAGCATTATACTTTTTCAACTCGAGCTCATTGGATGCAATGGCCTACCGTGCGCTGATCTTTAGCGCCCACTGTTTTGGAGAATTTAAGCAACATACAGACTCTGACGACGTCTCCTCAAACTCTATTTGTGAAACATGTGGACAGTGTAGTGACGTAGCAGAGAGCTGCAATGACGGCGGTCCACCTTAGTCCATCCCAGGTTTTGCAACGCTACGTTTCTTCAAAAGATCACGCAAACGATGACGCCCAAGCAGTGTAATGCATTGCGTTCAAATATGTAGCTCTGAGTCTGGAATAACGTATTCATTCATTCATTATGGATCTAATCATTGTTTCTGTACAAGTCCCGTCTCTGGCCACGGCAGCGCTCTCACTCCTTACGTCCTCCCCCTGTATAAAAGCTAATATGGTCAAGTCTATAATTGCTTACGGCCATACCACCTTAGGCACGCCCGATCTCGTCTGATCTCGGAAGCTAAGCAGGGTCGGGCCTGGTTAGTACTTGGATGGGTGACCGCCTGGGAATACCAGGTGCTGTAAGCATTATACTTTTTCAACTCGAGCTCATTGGATGCAATGGCCTACCGTGCGCTGATCTTTAGCGCCCACTGTTTTGGAGAATTTAAGCAACATACAGACTCTGACGACGTCTCCTCAAACTCTATTTGTGAAACATGTGGACAGTGTAGTGACGTAGCAGAGAGCTGCAATGACGGCGGTCCACCTTAGTCCATCCCAGGTTTTGCAACGCTACGTTTCTTCAAAAGATCACGCAAACGATGACGCCCAAGCAGTGTAATGCATTGCGTTCAAATATGTAACTCTGAGTCTGGAATAACGTATTCATTCATTCATTATGGATCTAATCATTGTTTCTGTACAAGTCCCGTCTCTGGCCACGGCAGCGCTCTCACTCCTTACGTCCTCCCCCTGTATAAAAGCTAATATGGTCAAGTCTATAATTGCTTACGGCCATACCACCTTAGGCACGCCCGATCTCGTCTGATCTCGGAAGCTAAGCAGGGTCGGGCCTGGTTAGTACTTGGATGGGTGACCGCCTGGGAATACCAGGTGCTGTAAGCATTATACTTTTTCAACTCGAGCTCATTGGATGCAATGGCCTACCGTGCGCTGATCTTTAGCGCCCACTGTTTTGGAGAATTTAAGCAACATACAGACTCTGACGACGTCTCCTCAAACTCTATTTGTGAAACATGTGGACAGTGTAGTGACGTAGCAGAGAGCTGCAATGACGGCGGTCCACCTTAGTCCATCCCAGGTTTTGCAACGCTACGTTTCTTCAAAAGATCACGCAAACGATGACGCCCAAGCAGTGTAATGCATTGCGTTCAAATATGTTACTCTGAGTCTGGAATAACGTATTCATTCATTCATTATGGATCTAATCATTGTTTCTGTACAAGTCCCGTCTCTGGCCACGGCAGCGCTCTCACTCCTTACGTCCTCCCCCTGTATAAAAGCTAATATGGTCAAGTCTATAATTGCTTACGGCCATACCACCTTAGGCACGCCCGATCTCGTCTGATCTCGGAAGCTAAGCAGGGTCGGGCCTGGTTAGTACTTGGATGGGTGACCGCCTGGGAATACCAGGTGCTGTAAGCATTATACTTTTTCAACTCGAGCTCATTGGATGCAATGGCCTACCGTGCGCTGATCTTTAGCGCCCACTGTTTTGGAGAATTTAAGCAACATACAGACTCTGACGACGTCTCCTCAAACTCTATTTGTGAAACATGTGGACAGTGTAGTGACGTAGCAGAGAGCTGCAATGACGGCGGTCCACCTTAGTCCATCCCAGGTTTTGCAACGCTACGTTTCTTCAAAAGATCACGCAAACGATGACGCCCAAGCAGTGTAATGCATTGCGTTCAAATATGTAACTCTGAGTCTGGAATAACGTATTCATTCATTCATTATGGATCTAATCATTGTTTCTGTACAAGTCCCGTCTCTGGCCACGGCAGCGCTCTCACTCCTTACGTCCTCCCCCTGTATAAAAGCTAATATGGTCAAGTCTATAATTGCTTACGGCCATACCACCATTAGGCACGCCCGATCTCGTCTGATCTCGGAAGCTAAGCAGGGTCGGGCCTGGTTAGTACTTGGATGGGTGACCGCCTGGGAATACCAGGTGCTGTAAGCATTATACTTTTTCAACTCGAGCTCATTGGATGCAATGGCCTACCGTGCGCTGATCTTTAGCGCCCACTGTTTTGGAGAATTTAAGCAACATACAGACTCTGACGACGTCTCCTCAAACTCTATTTGTGAAACATGTGGACCGTGTAGTGACGTAGCAGAGAGCTGCAATGACGGCGGTCCACCTTAGTCCATCCCAGGTTTTGCAACGCTACGTTTCTTCAAAAGATCACGCAAACGATGACGCCCAAGCAGTGTAATGCATTGCGTTCAAATATGTAGCTCTGAGTCTGGAATAACGTATTCATTCATTCATTATGGATCTAATCATTGTTTCTGTACAAGTCCCGTCTCTGGCCACGGCAGCGCTCTCACTCCTTACGTCCTCCCCCTGTATAAAAGCTAATATGGTCAAGTCTATAATTGCTTACGGCCATACCACCTTAGGCACGCCCGATCTCGTCTGATCTCGGAAGCTAAGCAGGGTCGGGCCTGGTTAGTACTTGGATGGGTGACCGCCTGGGAATACCAGGTGCTGTAAGCATTATACTTTTTCAACTCGAGCTCATTGGATGCAATGGCCTACCGTGCGCTGATCTTTAGCGCCCACTGTTTTGGAGAATTTAAGCAACATACAGACTCTGACGACGTCTCCTCAAACTCTATTTGTGAAACATGTGGACAGTGTAGTGACGTAGCAGAGAGCTGCAATGACGGCGGTCCACCTTAGTCCATCCCAGGTTTTGCAACGCTACGTTTCTTCAAAAGATCACGCAAACGATGACGCCCAAGCAGTGTAATGCATTGCGTTCAAATATGTTGCTCTGAGTCTGGAATAACGTATTCATTCATTCATTATGGATCTAATCATTGTTTCTGTACAAGTCCCGTCTCTGGCCACGGCAGCGCTCTCACTCCTTACGTCCTCCCCCTGTATAAAAGCTAATATGGTCAAGTCTATAATTGCTTACGGCCATACCACCTTAGGCACGCCCGATCTCGTCTGATCTCGGAAGCTAAGCAGGGTCGGGCCTGGTTAGTACTTGGATGGGTGACCGCCTGGGAATACCAGGTGCTGTAAGCATTATACTTTTTCAACTCGAGCTCATTGGATGCAATGGCCTACCGTGCGCTGATCTTTAGCGCCCACTGTTTTGGAGAATTTAAGCAACATACAGACTCTGACGACGTCTCCTCAAACTCTATTTGTGAAACATGTGGACAGTGTAGTGACGTAGCAGAGAGCTGCAATGACGGCGGTCCACCTTAGTCCATCCCAGGTTTTGCAACGCTACGTTTCTTCAAAAGATCACGCAAACGATGACGCCCAAGCAGTGTAATGCATTGCGTTCAAATATGTAACTCTGAGTCTGGAATAACGTATTCATTCATTCATTATGGATCTAATCATTGTTTCTGTACAAGTCCCGTCTCTGGCCACGGCAGCGCTCTCACTCCTTACGTCCTCCCCCTGTATAAAAGCTAATATGGTCAAGTCTATAATTGCTTACGGCCATACCACCTTAGGCACGCCCGATCTCGTCTGATCTCGGAAGCTAAGCAGGGTCGGGCCTGGTTAGTACTTGGATGGGTGACCGCCTGGGAATACCAGGTGCTGTAAGCATTATACTTTTTCAACTCGAGCTCATTGGATGCAATGGCCTACCGTGCGCTGATCTTTAGCGCCCACTGTTTTGGAGAATTTAAGCAACATACAGACTCTGACGACGTCTCCTCAAACTCTATTTGTGAAACATGTGGACAGTGTAGTGACGTAGCAGAGAGCTGCAATGACGGCGGTCCACCTTAGTCCATCCCAGGTTTTGCAACGCTACGTTTCTTCAAAAGATCACGCAAACGATGACGCCCAAGCAGTGTAATGCATTGCGTTCAAATATGTAACTCTGAGTCTGGAATAACGTATTCATTCATTCATTATGGATCTAATCATTGTTTCTGTACAAGTCCCGTCTCTGGCCACGGCAGCGCTCTCACTCCTTACGTCCTCCCCCTGTATAAAAGCTAATATGGTCAAGTCTATAATGCTTACGGCCATACCACCTTAGGCACGCCCGATCTCGTCTGATCTCGGAAGCTAAGCAGGGTCGGGCCTGGTTAGTACTTGGATGGGTGACCGCCTGGGAATACCAGGTGCTGTAAGCATTATACTTTTTCAACTCGAGCTCATTGGATGCAATGGCCTACCGTGCGCTGATCTTTAGCGCCCACTGTTTTGGAGAATTTAAGCAACATACAGACTCTGACGACGTCTCCTCAAACTCTATTTGTGAAACATGTGGACAGTGTAGTGACGTAGCAGAGAGCTGCAATGACGGCGGTCCACCTTAGTCCATCCCAGGTTTTGCAACGCTACGTTTCTTCAAAAGATCACGCAAACGATGACGCCCAAGCAGTGTAATGCATTGCGTTCAAATATGTAACTCTGAGTCTGGAATAACGTATTCATTCATTCATTATGGATCTAATCATTGTTTCTGTACAAGTCCCGTCTCTGGCCACGGCAGCGCTCTCACTCCTTACGTCCTCCCCCTGTATAAAAGCTAATATGGTCAAGTCTATAATTGCTTACGGCCATACCACCTTAGGCACGCCCGATCTCGTCTGATCTCGGAAGCTAAGCAGGGTCGGGCCTGGTTAGTACTTGGATGGGTGACCGCCTGGGAATACCAGGTGCTGTAAGCATTATACTTTTTCAACTCGAGCTCATTGGATGCAATGGCCTACCGTGCGCTGATCTTTAGCGCCCACTGTTTTGGAGAATTTAAGCAACATACAGACTCTGACGACGTCTCCTCAAACTCTATTTGTGAAACATGTGGACAGTGTAGTGACGTAGCAGAGAGCTGCAATGACGGCGGTCCACCTTAGTCCATCCCAGGTTTTGCAACGCTACGTTTCTTCAAAAGATCACGCAAACGATGACGCCCAAGCAGTGTAATGCATTGCGTTCAAATATGTAACTCTGAGTCTGGAATAACGTATTCATTCATTCATTATGGATCTAATCATTGTTTCTGTACAAGTCCCGTCTCTGGCCACGGCAGCGCTCTCACTCCTTACGTCCTCCCCCTGTATAAAAGCTAATATGGTCAAGTCTATAATGCTTACGGCCATACCACCATAGGCACGCCCGATCTCGTCTGATCTCGGAAGCTAAGCAGGGTCGGGCCTGGTTAGTACTTGGATGGGTGACCGCCTGGGAATACCAGGTGCTGTAAGCATTATACTTTTTCAACTCGAGCTCATTGGATGCAATGCGCTGATCTTTAGCGCCCACTGTTTTGGAGAATTTAAGCAACATACAGACTCTGACGACGTCTCCTCAAACTCTATTTGTGAAACATGTGGACCGTGTAGTGACGTAGCAGAGAGCTGCAATGACGGCGGTCCACCTTAGTCCATCCCAGGTTTTGCAACGCTACGTTTCTTCAAAAGATCACGCAAACGATGACGCCCAAGCAGTGTAATGCATTGCGTTCAAATATGTTGCTCTGTGTCTGGAATAACGTATTCATTCATTCATTCATTATGGATCTAATCATTGTTTCTGTACAAGTCCCGTCTCTGGCCACGGCAGCGCTCTCACTCCTTACGTCCTCCCCCTGTATAAAAGCTAATATGGTCAAGTCTATAATTGCTTACGGCCATACCACCCTGAGCACGCCCGATCTCGTCTGATCTCGTTCAGGTGCGCAAAGCAGGAAGTGAAGGAAGCAGGAAAAAGTTTGTTGGCAGAGTAGGCTGATACAGCAGCCTGGTGTTTTTTTCTTCTTGTTGATTTGTAGATTATATTCTTTTGACAAAATCGTAATTTAATTATAGTTCTAAATCTCCCCACAGCTTTTTTTGCTGTTTGGGGAGGCTTTCATTTGACGGATGGACCACATGGCAGCAGACAAAGGACCGGAGCAGACAATGCCTAGCAGTGGAGTTGGAGCACTGGAGGAAGAGGGAAGGAACGGGATTGAGAATCGGCCAGAAACGGGAGAAGGACGGCAGAAAGAGTACGGGAAAGAGCTGACAGTGGACGTTGAGGTGGAGGGAACAGCGGTGATTTCCATGATGGATATTCTGCGGGAAGTAGCAGTGCAATGTGGAGTGGTGAGCGGATGCCGTGTGAGAGGGGAAAAAAACTATGAAATCACCATGAAGGATGAGGTGGGAAAGCGCAAGCTCCTGGATGGCGTGCGTGTAAAAGGAGCCTTAGTGCATGGCAGGGAGATTGTGAACAGTGACATGGTGGTGTCATTTATTAACTTGCCTGTTTACATGGAAGATGCAACAATACTGGCAAGGCTGGAGGAGTGGGGTGTGCGGCCAATATCTGTCATCAAACGGCGCAAGTGGCCGGGGACGGAGATTGCGGACGGGACAAGATTTTTAAAAGTCCGCTTTAATGAGCAGGTACGATCACTCCCGTACTCAACCAAGTTAGAGACACTGAGAGGAGCGGAGTACTTTAGAGTGATACATGATCGACAGGTGCGGGTGTGCCGACTCTGCATCAAGCCAGGACACATCTTCAGGGAGTGCCCTGATTTCAAGTGCTTCAGGTGCCAGAAGACAGGGCATTATGCGCGGGAGTGTGAGGAACGGAACGCAGCGGCGAGAGAGGAGGAGAGAGGAGAACAAATGGAGGATAAAGACGGAGAGAGCGATGACGGAAGGGGAGCTGAAGAGGAGACGGGAGGTGAGAACGAGGAAGCGGAAAAAGAACTGGAATGGCGGTATAGATCTGACAGCGGCGACAGTGCTGAGAAGGACGGTGACGAACAGATGATGGAGCAGGGGGGAAAAGCGGAGGACGATGATGTGGCGGAGGATACAGACGATGAACGAGGGAGAGCAGAACAACCGGTGGAAAAAATAGATGAGGAGCAAAGACAGGAGGGCAGAGGACGAAAAGGAGGGAAGAAGACAAAAGAACTGGCCGCCAAAAGGAAAGCAGAGGAGGAGAAGACACGGGGAGTGAGAAGTAAAGGACCGCGGTCTGGCATGTGAGTCTTGCTTTGGTTTTTGGTTTAAATATTTTCTTTCTTTTAGCTCTCATGACCACAGTAACTTCTGTTAATGTGAATGGTTTAAGGGACAGAGGCAAACTGAGGTCACTTTTAAATATATATAGAAGTGACATCCTATGCATACAGGAGACAAATTGGGATGACGTAAAAGTTATAGAGGTAAAGGAGGTGTGGGGGGGGGAGATTTATTATAATAACGGGGCTAAGAACGCAAGAGGGGTGGCTATAATGATTAAAAAACATAGGGTAGATGAGATAAAAGAGATATATAAAGATAGGACAGGGAGGATAATAGTCATAGAGTTTAAGTATCAAAATGTGTTGTTTAGACTAATTAATATATATGTTCCGAATATAGAAATAGATAAAAGAATTATAATAGAGGAGCTGAAAGGGCTAGTGATTGGGAGATGTATAATAGTAGGGGATTTTAATACTAAATGTAGCAGGTTAGATATAGGGCAAGGTGTAGTGTTCAGATGGGAAAAGTCGAGGGAGAGCTTGTTAGACATGATGAAGGACAAGAATTTAGTAGATGTGTGGAGAAATGAGAATCCAGAGAGGAGGGAATTCACCAGGAGACAAATGAGGGATGGTGTACTGAAACAAAGCAGGATAGATTTGGTTTTAACACAGGGAGAGAACATAAAACATGTAGACAGAATAAGACATGAAATAAATGCACTGAGTGACCACGACGGGGTGAGATTCAGAATTAAAGTAGGGAGAGAGGAGATAGGGGGAGGGATGTGGATTTTGAATGCAGGTTATATTGAAGAGGATGAATATAAACAACAGATTAGGGAGTTATTAGATATGGAGAATGAGAAAATTAAAGAATATGTTGAAGAGAATAGGGCAGATACTCAGATTGGGGAGATATGGGAGAAAGTGAAGAATAAGATTAAATCAATAAGCATTTGGTACAGTAAGAAAAGAAAAGTGAAAATGATGAAGAAAGAGAAGGAGTTGAGGGAAAGACTGAGGGTAGAGCTGAGTAAAGCAGAGAATGAAGAAGGTTACAGCATGGAGAATTATATAGAGGTAAAGATGGAACTTCAGAGATATGAGGCAGAGAAATGTAGAGGAGCAATTTTACGGAGCAAAGCTAAATATGCGCTGGAGGGAGAAAGGTGCACAGCGTATTTTCTGGGCCTAGAAAAAAGCAAACAAAGCAGGACATATATACACGAAATCAGGAAAAAGGAGGGGGAGGTAGTAGCAGACTATGTGGCCATACTGGAGAGGGTGCAAGAGTTTTATGGGGAGTTATATCAGAGAGGTGGATTAGAGGAGGACAGTATAGTGGAGGTACTGGATAGTGTCGAAAGCAAGCTGAGTGTGGACGATAGTAAATGGTGTGACAGAGAGATAAGTAGGATGGAGGTGATGGAGGCGATAGAGGGGCTGAAAAGCGGGAAGAGTCCTGGGAGTGATGGGATAGGGATTGAATTTTATAAAGTATATAAGGAGCAGATGGCATCAATTTTAGTAGAGGTATTCAGGGAGACTGAGAAAACAGGGATAGTGCAGGGTAGGATGGTAGAAGGTGTGATTACCTTAGTTTTTAAGAAGAAAGGAAGTAAACTAGACTTGCAGAATTATAGGCCTATAAGTCTGCTAAATGTAGATTACAAAATTCTGGCCAAGGTGTTGGCTAACAGAATAAAACGAGTGATAGGGGATATAATCAAAACATCTCAAAGTTACAGTATACCAGGTAGGGATATAGCTGACACAATAGCGACAGTTAGGGATACAATAGAATTCATGAAGAGAGACGGAACAGGGGGAATAGTGTTAGCTATAGATTGGAATAAAGCATTTGATAGGGTGGAGCATGAGTTTTTATTTAGATTACTGGTGAGATTTGGATTTGGAGAGAGATTAGTGGGGTGGGTCAGGAGGTTGTACGAGGGTGCAAGGAGCTGTGTCAAAGTAAATGGAGTGCTGACTGACAGATTTTGTCTTGGGAGATCGATAAGGCAGGGATGTCCCCTATCGGCGTTGCTCTATGCCATTTCGGCAGAGCCCCTGGCCTTACTAATTAAAAACGACGCAAGAGTTCAGGGCATACAACTACCATCTGGGAGCATACATACAATAAATCAATATGCAGACGACACAACAATAACGGTGAGGGATGGGAACAGTGTGAAAAGGGTGCTAGAATTGGCAGAGATATATGGGAGAGCGTCGGGCGCTAGAATAAATAAAGAAAAATCAGAAATAATGTATATAGGTAACATAGAGAGAGAGGGAGTAGGTTTAAGGGTGCAGGATAGGTATATTAAAGTGTTGGGCATATATTTAGGTGTTGAAACTAAAGAGGCAACTGAGACAACATGGACAGGAGTTATCAACAAAATAAAAACTGTATGTGGGAGGTGGAAGGCAAGGAAGCTCAGGTTAAAGGGAAAGGTTACAGTGGTTAATAGTTTGCTACTATCAGGCTATGTGTATGTGTTGTCTGTATTAGAAATGCCAATATGGGTTAAGAACGACCTTAACAAAATTGTGTGTGATTTTATATGGGAGGGGAAAGGAGTTAAGATTGCACATGGGACACTGGTGGGAAAAAGGTGTGAAGGAGGGCTGAATTTATTAGATATAGAAACAAAAAAGACAGCATTAAGGATTAAAACGGTGAAGAAATATATTGTGGGAGGATATAAATATGGGTGGAAGGATTTTATGGAGAAATATATGAATGATGTGGGTGGCATAGGACAGTATGTGTGGTACATGGGCCTAAAACAGTCAATGACGATAACCATACCAGAATTTTATAGGGAGGTCTTTGAAGCCTGGAGGAAATTCTTACCTAAGATGCAATATGAATGTGAGAGGATACTACCGTTGGTAAAACTGCCCCTGTTTTTAAACGAAAAAATTAAACACAATGGCAAAACATTATATGAGCCAAAATTCATAGAAGGAGGGATTAGACAAATAAAGGACATCATTTATGAGGTCATCCCAGGATTCTTAAGAAATAATTGCATATATGATCAGGTATGTGACCTGGAGGGGATGGATAATAGAGAGAAAATAAATAAAATATATGAAAAGATTAAAACCAGTATACCCTTAGAGTGGGCCAGGATCATACAAAGTGAATGTGTGGTGAAGGGAGAGACAAGTATGCCTGAGCTATATGTGATGGAGAATGGGAAAAAGATTAAAATGGGAGAAATGAGTGTGAAGAAAGTATACAGATGGTTGATAGTGGATGTGATGAAGGAGCCGGCAGCTGAGAAAGTGTGGAGCAGAGTGTTTGTGGGTTTGAATGTAAAGAAAATATGGTCAAATATGGGGATAAGGTATAATAGTATAGAGTGTGAGAACAACGATTTCTTGATCAGACACAATAGGATTTATACAAACGTGGTGCTAAATAAGATTAATAATGATGTAAATGTGATGTGTGATGTTTGCAAAAGTGGTCATGAGAGCTTTTTACATTATTTTTTGGACTGTGGGGAGTTAGTTGATTTCTTTGAGTTTTTGAAAGAACTGTTGAAAGATAACTGGGCTGCTGAGTTGGACTTGGAGGGAGGGTGGAGGACATTGTTTTTGTTTGGCACGTTTGAAAAAAGAATAGACGTTAATTTTTGTTTAATGAATTTTGTTTTGAGTCATGCCAGACTCGCGGTCGTCTGCAGGAGGAACTACGCACACTTTGAGGGGCGGAAAGTGAAAATAAAAATGTTGTTTAAATCAATAATGAAAAGAGATGTGAACTTAATGTATAAGTATGGAGGGGAGAAGGCGGAACATTTCTTTTTGAGTGGGAGTAAATTAGTCTTTGAAGGGGAGGGAGGGGAGATTTTGTTTAACTGGTGAAAAGACTGGGGCATGCAGATTGAGCTGTATTTTCTGATTTGGCGCAACATTTGTGCTGTCTTCATTAGGATTAATTGATGTGGGAAGGATAAGGGAAGGGGATTAAGTTGGGTGTGTAAAAGTTTTTTTTCTCAGAGATGATGTATGTAAATAATACTCTGTTATCGGTTGCTGTAAATGTGTGAACTGGAAAATAATAAAAAAAGATAAAAAAAAAAAAAAGGCACGCCCGATCTCGTCTGATCTCGGAAGCTAAGCAGGGTCGGGCCTGGTTAGTACTTGGATGGGTGACCGCCTGGGAATACCAGGTGCTGTAAGCATTATACTTTTTCAACTCGAGCTCATTGGATGCAATGGCCTACCGTGCGCTGATCTTTAGCGCCCACTGTTTTGGAGAATTTAAGCAACATACAGACTCTGACGACGTCTCCTCAAACTCTATTTGTGAAACATGTGGACAGTGTAGTGACGTAGCAGAGAGCTGCAATGACGGCGGTCCACCTTAGTCCATCCCAGGTTCTGCAACGCTACGTTTCTTCAAAAGATCACGCAAACGATGACGCCCAAGCAGTGTAATGCATTGCGTTCAAATATGTAACTCTGAGTCTGGAATAACGTATTCATTCATTCATTATGGATCTAATCATTGTTTCTGTACAAGTCCCGTCTCTGGCCACGGCAGCGCTCTCACTCCTTACGTCCTCCCCCTGTATAAAAGCTAATATGGTCAAGTCTATAATTGCTTACGGCCATACCACCTTAGGCACGCCCGATCTCGTCTGATCTCGGAAGCTAAGCAGGGTCGGGGCCATTGAGGAAGTGATACGCCCATTGAGGAAGTGTTTGGTGTGCTTGAGTGGTGAGAGGAGGACGGTGTTGGATTTAGGATTCTCTTGGTGGTAAATTAAGTATTTATAGATATTTTTTTTGGTTAGTTTTTTCGTCTAGTCGTTTATTCCCCCGACAGCTTGCTGTTTGGGGGAGTATTAGTATACTTTAGTTTGGTTTTTTTTGATGTCTCACGCGGTTTCGAAACCTGGAATGGAAGACGGTATGGAACGGAACACGGCTCCTCGTGCGGGGACGGATGGTGGTTGTGTGGCGAAGGGGACATCGGAGGACGTACTAGGCGGGAGACCGGAGACTGCGGAGAGAGCAACGAGAGAGAAGGAGGACAAGGTTGCGGATGGTGGCCCGAGCTACAGCAGGGAGTTGTCTGTGGCTGTGGAGCTGGTGGGAGAGGAGAAAATCCCGATGATGGAGATGCTAAGGGCGATGCAGAGTGTATGTGGATTGGTCTTGGGATGTCGCTACCTCTCGTTAAATAAATATGAAGTAACAATGAATCACCCCAACGGGAAGAGGCGATTGTTGGACGGCTTCAGGATAAGGGGGACCAGCGTCGTCGCAAAAGACTTGACATCGGATGAGATGGTGGTGTCCTTTATGAGTCTACCGGTGTACATTACGGATGAGGAGATTCTGAAGAAGCTTGCGGACTGGGGTGTGGAGGCAGTTTCGCCGATTGCAAGGAGGAACAGTAGGGCCGAGCTCTTCGAGTAGCCAACGACGTGCGTCGCGACCTAGGTCGCATTGGTCAAGACGTAGGTCGCATTGGTCGCTGTGTTGGTCGCTCGTCTGGCTGCCGTTTTCTCGTCTGGCTCGGTCGCTCAAAGTCTATGGGCGGTCCTTAATCAGTTAATTTGCATGTTATTAACGGGTTTTTTGCGACAGTTGAAGTAGGCCTACCAGAAAGCCATGCTCTCTGGCGAAAGCTACCTACAGCTCTTTATTGCTAATATTGTTTTAATATTTTTATATTGAAGTACAGTTTAAAATGATGAAATCGTTGGTCTATCAGTATCAATAAAATACATAAGTTGTAATTTGGGGCGTATTCAAATAATTTATTTAATTGTATTTTATATCTTATATAGCCTATATATTTGTTTTGTTAAATGTCATTGAGCCTAATAAGGTATATTATGCACAAAGTTCTTCGTTATAGAGCGATAGGCTATACTTTAATATAAGAGGAATAGTTTGAAATCAATGCTACAGTGGCGTAAGCTGTGGTACAAGTGGTAGTGACGCTAAGTTATTGATCCTGAAGGCCGGTGTTCTATTCTCTCCAAGGACTGATTCATTTTTGCTCTTTTAGTCAAACTTATTGACGCAATCGGCCTCTTTCATTTAACATTTTTGTATGATTTAGTACGATGGTATGATAATTATATGACGGGCTGCGACGCTGGCTGGTATCGGCTGGCTAGCTGCGACGACAGGCCAGCCGCGCTGGCTGCCACTGTCCGCGCTGGCTGCCACTTGCCGGCCGCGCTGGCTGCCACTTGCCGGCCGCGCTGGCTGCCACTTGCCGGCCGCGCTGGCTGCCACTGTCTCTGGCAGGCTGACCGACTAGGTCGCGACCATAAAAGCGTCGCGACCCTTTTGGCGGCAAATAGGTCGCAACCAACCAGAGGTATGGCTGAATGAGCGACCTGTGGCAGCCAGCCATTGTCACCATGGCTGCTACCACAACCAAAAGCCTATGTTATCAGTTAACATCTCATTGAACAGAATAAATATGGGCTACGTGCGTCAGTGTAATAAAAACGTAGGCCTACATGCAATAATATATAGCCTAGCTTAGATATTGATAGACCAATATGCCTTTTTATAATATAAAAAAAAATAGGCCTTTTGGTCTATCCATCTATGATTAATTTTAAATTAACTTTGTAATACAGTGATGCGTATGAATTTGTATTGATTATATTGCATAGCCTTTTCTTTTTTAAATGTCAAAGACTAATAAAATATCCTATGAAGCAAATTATAGTGTAATATAGTTCTATAAAAAGTGTAACGTGTCTATCATAGAAGTCACAGTGGTGTAGCCTACCTGTTGATAAGTGTATCTTCATCATGTTAGCCACAGTGGTGTAAGTGGTAGCGATGCTAGGTTAGTAATCAAGGGGATGTGGGTACGAACTTATTCACAGTCAGATAGATTTTTGCTCTTTTAGTCAAACTTATTGACGCAATCGGCCTCTTTCATTTTAACATTTTAGCAGGATTTAGTACAATGTTATGATAATTATACGACGTAATGACGGGCTGCGACGCTGGCTGGGTCGGTTGGCTGGCTGCGACGACAGGCCAGCCGCTGGCTGCCGCTGGCAACTGCCGCTGGTCGCTGGCACTAGCTCTGGCAGGCTGACCGACCAGGTCGCGACCATAAAAGCGTCGCGACCCTTTTGGCGTCAAATAGGTCGCAACCAACCAGAGGTATGGCTGAATGAGCGACCTGTGGCAGCCAGCCATAGCCAGCGTCAATAAGTTTGACTAAAAGAGCAAAAATCGATCTGATTGTGAATAAATTCGAACCCACGAACCCTTGATTACTGACCTAGCATCGCTACCACACACCACTGTGGCTAACAAGGGAAACATCGTTACACTTACAATCAATGACACCACTGTGGCTTTTATGATAGACACGTTACACTTTTTATAGAACTATATTACACTATAATTTGCTTCATGGGATATTTCATTAGTCTTTGACATTTAAAAAAGAAAAGGCTATAGGCTACAATATAATCAATACAAATTCATACGCATCACTGTATTTCAAAGTTAATTTAAAATTAATTATAGATGGATAGACCAAAAGGCCTATTTATTTTTATATTATAAAAAGGCATATTGGTCTATCAATATCTAAGCTATATATTATTGCATGTACGTTTTTATTACACTGACGCACGTAGCCTATATTTATTCTGTTCAATGAGATGTTAACTGATAACATAGGCTTTTGGTTGTGGTAGCAGCCATGGTGACAATGGCTGGCTGCCACAGGTCGCTCATTCAGCCATACCTCTGGTTGGTTGCGACCTATTTGCCGCCAAAGGGGTCGCGACGCTTTTATGGTCGCGACCTAGTCGGTCAGCCTGCCAGAGCCAGTGGCAGCCAGCGCGGCCAGTGGCAGCCAGCGCGGCCAGTGGCAGCCAGCGCGGCCAGTGGCAGCCAGCGCGGCCAGTGGCAGCCAGCGCGGCCAGTGGCAGCCAGCGCGGCTGGCCTGTCGTCGCAGCTAGCCAGCCGATACCAGCCAGGCGTTGCTGCCCGTCATTACGTCGTATGATTATCATACCATCGTACTAAATCATACAAAAATGTTCAAATGAAAGAGACCGATTACGATTACGAGTTTGAGTAAAATGGCAAATATATACCTGATCGTATCGAACAGCCATTGTGATGATTACCAACCTAGGGCCACTACCACTTGTACCACTGTGCCATTGACGTTGTGTCGTTGAACTTTTATTAAACAATATAACTCTATAACGAAGAAATTTGTACCTATACTTTATCAGGCTTAATGATATTTAACAAAACAAATAGGCTATGTATAATTTCGAAAATACATTATTTCAATATGCCCCAAATTACAACTAATATATCACTCTATAACGAAGTGCTTTGTGCATAATATACCTTATTAGGCTTAATGACATTTAACAAAACAAATATATAGGCTATATATATAAGATATAAAATTCATTATTTGACTGATAGACTGATAGACCAACTATTTTATCATTTTAAACTGTACTTCAATATAGAAATATTAAAACAATATTAGCAATAAAGAGCTGTAGGTAGCTTTTGCCCTTTCTGGTACTTCAACTGTCGCAAAAAACCCGTTAATAACATGCAAATTAACTGATTAAGGACCGCCCATAGACTTTGAGCGACCGAGCCAGCCAGCGACCAAAACGGCAGCCAGACGAGAAAACGGCAGCCAGACGTGCGACCAACACAGCGACCAAAGCGACCTACGTCGCGACCAATGCGACCTAGGTCGCGACGCACGTCGTTGGCCACTCAGAGAGCTCGGCCCTGCTCAGGAGGAAGTGGCCTGGGATGAACATATGTGAGGGAACACGCTTTGTTAAGGTGAAGTTTAACAAGGAAGTACGGTCCTTGCCTTGGTCCACACGTTTTGACACTGAAAAGGGTGCTGAATATTTCCGTGTCATCCATGACAGACAATTAAAGGTATGTAGATTGTGCATCCAGCCTGGACATATAGTGAGGGACTGTCCTGACTTCCTCTGTCGGAAGTGCGGGAAGCAGGGACACTATGCAAGGGAGTGTGTGGCTGTGATTGAGAGTGTGGTAATAGAAGGGAAAATTGTGTGTGTAAGGAGGAGCAGGTGGGAGGGGGTGCCCTCTCAGTTGACCCAGACTCAAGGGCTGTATCGTTGGAGAGTGAGGGAAGTGGAGGGGAAGAGAGTGCGGAAGAGGAGATGGAGCACGGGGAGCTGTCTGACGGGGAGACAGTCTTGGACAGTCAGCTACGGGTTGTGCTGAAGGACCCGGGTGTGGGGGGCACGGGGTTGCCCGGGGGGCAAAGCTTTCAAGTAGAGCTTTCCTCTCTACCGGCATCTGGGCACCCTACACCAGCGGAGGGCGTAGCCAAGGTGCTGCGGGGGTCTGGACAGTTGGGGGATGAGGAGGGACATGGCACGGGGGCTAGCCTAGAAGCTGATTTGGTTGTGTCAATGGCCCCGGCATCAGGGGGAGATGGGGGCACAGGGATGGGGGGGGGCAGGAGCTCTCAAACGGGGCTCCTCTCTTTACAGGCGGCCGTGTGGCCTACTGTAGGAGGAGATGCAGCCGGGGGGTCTTGTGCTGGGACTAGTGAGGCTACAGCCGACGCGTCTCATTGGCGTGGTATGGCGCCTATAAGTTCCTCCCCCACGCTGGCTGATGGAAGGGAGGGGGAGAATAAGTCGGTGAATGAGGCGTTGGCTGTTTGTAGGGAGAGGGCGCCCAGGGTCAGACGCAGGAGAGGGGTTGATTCCGATGAGGAACAGAGGAACTTGAAAAAGAAAGGGGTACGTAAAAAGAAAAAATGATTTTAACAGTAATACCCACTATTTGTTTTTTGATTTCAATGGTCACACTCACATCAATTAACATCAACGGTCTTAACAATATGGCGAAGTTTGATGAGGTGTTAATCAATTTCAAATCCGATATTTTAGTGCTGCAGGAAACAAACTGGACACAGGCTAAAATGCCAGAAATCAAGGAGAAATGGAGGGGGCTGTTATTTGTCAATTGTGGGACGGCAAGATCGTGTGGTGTGGCAATACTTGTAAAGGAGGATGTGGTTGGGAATGTGAAGGAGGTTCTGAATGATGGGAAGGGGAGGGTGATTGGAATTGATTTTGATGTTAATAATGTGACGTATAGACTAATTAATGTATACGCACCTAACAGAGAAGTGGAAAAAAGGTTATTTTTTATCTCTCTTGGTTTGCTCTGCACTAGGAATTGTGTTCTCGTGGGCGATTTTAATGTGTTTTGTAGCAAGCTGGATGTTTATAGGAGAGATAGTTTTAGACAGGATTCGGCCCGGAAGGTTTTGTTCAAAATGATTGAGGATGGGGGTTTGGTCGATGTGTGGAGGGTTAGAAACGCTGCCAAGAGGGAATTTTCTAGGAGGCAGATAGTGAACGGGGTGCTAAAGCAAAGTAGGATCGATTTATGTTTAGCGCGACAGGACATCGCTGATGCTTTGAGCAGTGTACAGTATAAATTCACTGGTTATAGTGATCATGCAGCAATAATCTTTCAGATGGGTGACAGAAGTAGAGGGACAGGGGGGGGAGTTTGGTGTTTGAATACTAGTGTGTTGGAAGAGAGCGAGTATATTGAGATGGTGAGAGGGTGTGTTAAGGAGCAAATGAATTGTGTGGGGTATGATGCAGACGTGTGTGAATGGTGGGAATGTGTGAAGATAAAGGTGAAAATGTTGAGCATAAAATATTGTAAAAAGCGGAGTCAAGTAAAGAGGAGGACGGAATGTGTATTGAGAGAGCGAATGGCTGAGGAATTGAGGAGGTTAGATGACGATGTGAATAGGGACTTAGCTGACTACATTGGCATTAAAGGGGAATTAGAATCTCATGAAAGGGAGAGGTGTAAAGGGGCGATAGTTAGGAGTCGGGTGAAGTATGCGGTAGATGGGGAGAAATGTACGTCTTTCTTTCTGGGGCTGGAAAAACGGAAACAGGGTAGAACATACATAGCTCAGATAGAGGGTGAGAGAGGGGAAGTGGTAAATGATTTTGTGGGGGTGTTGGAGAGAGTGCAGGGGTTTTACAGTGATTTATTTAGCAAAGGCTATGTAGATAAGGATAGTGTGGACAAGGTATTAGGGACGGTTGAGCATGTGTTATCGGATAGTGATAGGGAAGTATGTGAGTGTGAGTTAGTAGAATCGGAGGTGACGGCGGCCGTTAGCAGCCTGTCTAATAACAAGAGTCCTGGCTCTGATGGATTGCCGGCAGAGTTTTACAAGTGCTTTAGTGAGTTGTTATGTCCGATTTTATTAAAGGTATATAGGGAAATGGAAAGGTTAGGGATGGTTAGTAAGTCGATGTCGACGGGGTTAATATCGGTACTGTACAAGAATAAGGGTAGTAAATTGCAGTTGGGGAATTACAGAGGGTTAAGTCTGTTGAACACTGACTATAAGGTACTGGCCAAAATTCTAGCTAATCGGATTAAGTCGGTAGTAGGGACCATAGTTTCATCAACGCAAACTTACAGTATTCCAGGGAGAGATATAGCGGACACGATAGGGTCAGTTAGGGATGTAGTGAGGCATATGAAAGAAGAGGGAGGTGTAGTTTTGAGTGTAGATTTTAACAAAGCTTTTGATAGGGTAGAACATGAGTTTATGTTTAGGGTGCTAGAGAGATTTGGTTTTGGGGATAGGTTAGTGAAGTGGATTCGATTATTGTATAGCAATGCAAAGAGTAGGGTTAAGTGTAACGGGGTATTGACGGATAGTTTTAGATTAGAGAGGTCAGTTAGGCAGGGTTGTCCGTTGTCTGCATTATTGTACAGCATAACGGCTGAACCATTAGCCACCATGCTAAAAAAGGATCAGCACATACAAGGTATCAATATCCCGGGAGGAGGTAGGAGTTTAATCCATCAATACGCAGATGACACAAGCATTACAGTTAGGAATTTGGCCAGTGTGAAAAGGGTAATTGAGTTATTGGGAATATATGGGAGTGCATCGGGGGCAAAGATTAACCTGGAAAAGTCAGAGATCCTTTGTGTAGGGGCAGTGGATATGAGCGAGTGTGACATTCCGCTGACTGTTTCTAAGGGGATGATAAAGGTATTAGGTGTGAATGTAGGTGTGGATGAAAAGGAGGCAAGGGATGTCACGTGGACAGGGGTTCTGAATAAAGTAAAGCAGAATTTGAATTTATGGAAGATGAGGAAGTTGAGACTGAGGGGCAAGGTGATTGTGGTGAATTGCTTGATGATGTCACGGGTGAATCATGTGCTGAGCACCCTGGATCTACCATTGTGGGTAGTAAAGGATTTGAATGGGGCTGTTAACAATTTTTTGTGGGATGGGAAACCGGCCAAAATTGCGCATAAGGTCTTGACGAATGGGTATGAGGATGGAGGACTGAAATTGATAGATGTGGAGGTGAAGAAAAGGGCGTTACGAGTGAAAACAATTAAGAAATATTTATATGGTAAGGAGGAGTATTGTTGGATGGGTTTTTTTGAGGACTATTTGCACAGGTATGGTGGTTGTGGTGTGAATGGTCTTTTTATGATGTTTAACAAACCGAGGTGTCAAGGGATGTCGTATTTCTATAGAGAGGTTTTTGAGGCATGGGGGAAATATTTGGAGTATGTGAAGTATGAGTGTGTGGACAGAGCCGAGGTTCTGAATCAGCCAATCTTTCAGAACCCAAAAATACTTCACAATAACAGAATACTGGTCAGTAAACATTTTGAGAAAGCCGGTGTTAAACAGGTCAAGCATTTAATGTTGGAGGGTGGTAACGTTTTTAAGGCGGAACAGGTGATCATAAGGGATGTAAGGAGGGTTAATAGAGACGTGAGGGGGGCTGTGGGTGTTGGGATGTATAGAAGAGTAAAGGAAAGTATTGGTACAGGGTGGATGACACTACTGTTAGGACAGGGTGGGATGGGCGAGGAGAACACGATGGTCGAGTTGGGGGTGGAGAGGGGAGGTAAGAGAGTTAAGTTTGAGGATGTCAGTACAAAAAGTGTGTACATGGATTTGATGGGTGGTGGGATGAAGAGGCCAGCGTCAGAGAAGGTGTGGGGAAGGGTTTTTGAGGGGTTTGACGTGAAGAAAATATGGGGCAACTTGAATGTGAAGTATAACTCTATTGAATGTGAGCACAATGATTTTAAGATCAGGCACAATAGGGTATTCACGAATGTTGTTTTGCACCAAATTGATAGGACTGTGGGTAGAGTGTGCAATGTTTGTAAAGAGGTGGATGAGACCTTCGATCATTATTTTATTGAATGTTCGATATTGTTTGTCTTTCTTGAGAAGGTTAAGGATTTGTTGAGTGTACACTGTGGGATCAAGGTTGGGAATGATGTTGAATGGAAGAAACTGTTGTTGTTTGGTGTGGTTGGAAAGGTGAAAGATGTGAATGTTAATTTGGTGAATTTCATGCTGAGCACAGTCCGTCATGCAATTGTATGTAGGAGGAACGTTGCGCAGGATGAGGGGAGGGTGATACGGGTATGGGAGTGGTTTGTGGCAACTTTTAAAAAGAATGTAAGGTTGGTCCACACGCGTAGGAGGTAGGATTTTCACCAGTTTTTTGTTAGGAACAGCATTTTAGTCATGGTAACGGAATCAGGGACGTTAGGTTTTAGTATGTAGTGTGGGCATTGTTTTTCCTGCTTGTTAAGACCAGTCAGACCACTCCAACGCAAATGTTTGTTGTCTATGATTAGGGTTAACCTCTCTATGTGATTGTTGTGTACATTTGTGATTATCAACTGTCTGTATGTCTTGTGTGTGTCATACTGGTTTTGGTTATGACTGTAAAAGATTGTAAATTATTGTAAATACTGAATTTGAATTGTAAACTATATTTTTTGATAATAAAAAGAAAAAAAAAGGCACGCCCGATCTCGTCTGATCTCGGAAGCTAAGCAGGGTCGGGCCTGGTTAGTACTTGGATGGGTGACCGCCTGGGAATACCAGGTGCTGTAAGCATTATACTTTTTCAACTCGAGCTCATTGGATGCAATGGCCTACCGTGCGCTGATCTTTAGCGCCCACTGTTTTGGAGAATTTAAGCAACATACAGACTCTGACGACGTCTCCTCAAACTCTATTTGTGAAACATGTGGACAGTGTAGTGACGTAGCAGAGAGCTGCAATGACGGCGGTCCACCTTAGTCCATCCCAGGTTTTGCAACGCTACGTTTCTTCAAAAGATCACGCAAACGATGACGCCCAAGCAGTGTAATGCATTGCGTTCAAATATGTAACTCTGAGTCTGGAATAACGTATTCATTCATTCATTATGGATCTAATCATTGTTTCTGTACAAGTCCCGTCTCTGGCCACGGCAGCGCTCTCACTCCTTACGTCCTCCTCCTGTATAAAAGCTAATATGGTCAAGTCTATAAATGCTTACGGCCATACCACCTTAGGCACGCCCGATCTCGTCTGATCTCGGAAGCTAAGCAGGGTCGGGCCTGGTTAGTACTTGGATGGGTGACCGCCTGGGAATACCAGGTGCTGTAAGCATTATACTATTTCAACTCGAGCTCATTGGATGCAATGGCCTACCGTGCGCTGATCTTTAGCGCCCACTGTTTTGGAGAATTTAAGCAACATACAGACTCTGACGACGTCTCCTCAAACTCTATTTGTGAAACATGTGGACAGTGTAGTGACGTAGCAGAGAGCTGCAATGACGGCGGTCCACCTTAGTCCATCCCAGGTTTTGCAACGCTACGTTTCTTCTAAAGATCACGCAAACGATGACGCCAAAGCAGTGTAATGCATTGCGTTCAAATATGTAACTCTGAGTCTGGAATAACGTATTCATTCATTCATTATGGATCTAATCATTGTTTCTGTACAAGTCCCGTCTCTGGCCACGGCAGCGCTCTCACTCCTTACGTCCTCCCCCTGTATAAAAGCTAATATGGTCAAGTCTATAATTGCTTACGGCCATACCACCTTAGGCACGCCCGATCTCGTATGATCTCGGAAGCTAAGCAGGGTCGGGCCTGGTTAGTACTTGGATGGGTGACCGCCTGGGAATACCAGGTGCTGTAAGCATTATACTTTTTCAACTCGAGCTCATTGGATGCAATGGCCTACCGTGCGCTGATCTTTAGCGCCCACTGTTTTGGAGAATTTAAGCAACATACAGACTCTGACGACGTCTCCTCAAACTCTATTTGTGAAACATGTGGACAGTGTAGTGACGTAGCAGAGAGCTGCAACGACGGCGGTCCACCTTAGTCCATCCCAGGTTTTGCAACGCTACGTTTCTTCAAAAGATCACGCAAACGATGACGCCCAAGCAGTGTAATGCATTGCGTTCAAATATGTAACTCTGAGTCTGGAATAACGTATTCATTCATTCATTATGGATCTAATCATTGTTTCTGTACAAGTCCCGTCTCTGGCCACGGCAGCGCTCTCACTCCTTACGTCCTCCTCCTGTATAAAAGCTAATATGGTCAAGTCTATAAATGCTTACGGCCATACCACCTTGGGCACGCCCGATCTCGTCTGATCTCGGAAGTTAAGCAGGGTCGGGCCTGGTAAGTACTTGGATGGGTGACCGCCTGGGAATACCAGGTGCTGTAAGCATTATACTATTTCAACTCGAGCTCATTGGATGCAATGGCCTACCGTGCGCTGATCTTTAGCGCCCACTGTTTTGGAGAATTTAAGCAACATACAGACTCTGACGACGTCTCCTCAAGCTCTATTTGTGAAACATGTGGACAGTGTAGTGACGCTGCTAGCAGGGAGCAGCAGAGAGCTGCAATGACGGCGGTCCACCTTAGTCCATCCCAGGTTTTGCAACGCTACGTTTCTTCAAAAGATCACGCAAACGATGACGTCCAAGCAGTGTAATGCATTGCGTTCAAATATGTAACTCTGAGTCTGGAATAACGTATTCATTCATTCATTATGGATCTAATCATTGTTTCTGTACAAGTCCCGTCTCTGGCCACGGCAGCGCTCTCACTCCTTACGTCCTCCCCCTGTATAAAAGCTAATATGGTCAAGTCTATAATTGCTTACGGCCATACCACCTTAGGCACGCCCGATCTCGTCTGATCTCGGAAGCTAAGCAGGGTCGGGCCTGGTTAGTACTTGGATGGGTGACCGCCTGGGAATACCTGGTGCTGTAAGCATTATACTTTTTCAACTCGAGCTCATTGGATGCAATGGCCTACCGTGCGCTGATCTTTAGCGCCCACTGTTTTGGAGAATTTAAGCAACATACAGACTCTGACGACGTCTCCTCAAACTCTATTTGTGAAACATGTGGACAGTGTAGTGACGTAGCAGAGAGCTGCAATGACGGCGGTCCACCTTAGTCCATCCCAGGTTTTGCAACGCTACGTTTCTTCAAAAGATCACGCAAACGATGACGCCCAAGCAGTGTAATGCATTGCGTTCAAATATGTAACTCTGAGTCTGGAATAACGTATTCATTCATTCATTATGGATCTAATCATTGTTTCTGTACAAGTCCCGTCTCTGGCCACGGCAGCGCTCTCACTCCTTACGTCCTCCTCCTGTATAAAAGCTAATATGGTCAAGTCTATAAATTGCTTACGGCCATACCACCTTAGGCACGCCCGATCTCGTCTGATCTCGGAAGCTAAGCAGGGTCGGGCCTGGTTAGTACTTGGATGGGTGACCGCCTGGGAATACCAGGTGCTGTAAGCATTATACTATTTCAACTCGAGCTCATTGGATGCAATGGCCTACCGTGCGCTGATCTTTAGCGCCCACTGTTTTGGAGAATTTAAGCAACATACAGACTCTGACGACGTCTCCTCAAACTCTATTTGTGAAACATGTGGACAGTGTAGTGACGTAGCAGAGAGCTGCAATGACGGCGGTCCACCTTAGTCCATCCCAGGTTTTGCAACGCTACGTTTCTTCTAAAGATCACGCAAACGATGACGCCAAGCAGTGTAATGCATTGCGTTCAAATATGTAACTCTGAGTCTGGAATAACGTATTCATTCATTCATTATGGATCTAATCATTGTTTCTGTACAAGTCCCGTCTCTGGCCACGGCAGCGCTCTCACTCCTTACGTCCTCCCCCTGTATAAAAGCTAATATGGTCAAGTCTATAATTGCTTACGGCCATACCACCTTAGGCACGCCCGATCTCGTCTGATCTCGGAAGCTAAGCAGGGTCGGGCCTGGTTAGTACTTGGATGGGTGACCGCCTGGGAATACCAGGTGCTGTAAGCATTATACTTTTTCAACTCGAGCTCATTGGATGCAATGGCCTACCGTGCGCTGATCTTTAGCGCCCACTGTTTTGGAGAATTTAAGCAACATACAGACTCTGACGACGTCTCCTCAAACTCTATTTGTGAAACATGTGGACAGTGTAGTGACGTAGCAGAGAGCTGCAATGACGGCGGTCCACCTTAGTCCATCCCAGGTTTTGCAACGCTACGTTTCTTCAAAAGATCACGCAAACGATGACGCCCAAGCAGTGTAATGCATTGCGTTCAAATATGTAACTCTGAGTCTGGAATAACGTATTCATTCATTCATTATGGATCTAATCATTGTTTCTGTACAAGTCCCGTCTCTGGCCACGGCAGCGCTCTCACTCCTTACGTCCTCCTCCTGTATAAAAGCTAATATGGTCAAGTCTATAATTGCTTACGGCCATACCACCTTAGGCACGCCCGATCTCGTCTGATCTCGGAAGCTAAGCAGGGTCGGGCCTGGTTAGTACTTGGATGGGTGACCGCCTGGGAATACCAGGTGCTGTAAGCATTATACTATTTCAACTCGAGCTCATTGGATGCAATGGCCTACCGTGCGCTGATCTTTAGCGCCCACTGTTTTGGAGAATTTAAGCAACATACAGACTCTGACGACGTCTCCTCAAGCTCTATTTGTGAAACATGTGGACAGTGTAGTGACGCTGCTAGCAGGGAGCAGCAGAGAGCTGCAATGACGGCGGTCCACATTAGTCCATCCCAGGTTTTGCAACGCTACGTTTCTTCAAAAGATCACGCAAACGATGACGTCCAAGCAGTGTAATGCATTGCGTTCAAATATGTAACTCTGAGTCTGGAATAACGTATTCATTCATTCATTATGGATCTAATCATTGTTTCTGTACAAGTCCCGTCTCTGGCCACGGCAGCGCTCTCACTCCTTACGTCCTCCCCCTGTATAAAAGCTAATATGGTCAAGTCTATAATTGCTTACGGCCATACTACCTTAGGCACGCCCGATCTCGTCTGATCTCGGAAGCTAAGCAGGGTCGGGCCTGGTTAGTACTTGGATGGGTGACCGCCTGGGAATACCAGGTGCTGTAAGCATTATACTATTTCAACTCGAGCTCATTGGATGCAATGGCCTACCGTGCGCTGATCTTTAGCGCCCACTGTTTTGGAGAATTTAAGCAACATACAGACTCTGACGACGTCTCCTCAAACTCTATTTGTGAAACATGTGGACAGTGTAGTGACGCTGCTAGCAGGGAGCAGCAGAGAGCTGCAATGACGGCGGTCCACCTTAGTCCATCCCAGGTTTTGCAACGCTACGTTTCTTCAAAAGATCACGCAAACGATGACGTCCAAGCAGTGTAATGCATTGCGTTCAAATATGTAACTCTGAGTCTGGAATAACGTATTCATTCATTCATTATGGATCTAATCATTGTTTCTGTACAAGTCCCGTCTCTGGCCACGGCAGCGCTCTCACTCCTTACGTCCTCCCCCTGTATAAAAGCTAATATGGTCAAGTCTATAATTGCTTACGGCCATACTACCTTAGGCACGCCCGATCTCGTCTGATCTCGGAAGCTAAGCAGGGTCGGGCCTGGTTAGTACTTGGATGGGTGACCGCCTGGGAATACCTGGTGCTGTAAGCATTATACTTTTTCAACTCGAGCTCATTGGATGCAATGGCCTACCGTGCGCTGATCTTTAGCGCCCACTGTTTTGGAGAATTTAAGCAACATACAGACTCTGACGACGTCTCCTCAAACTCTATTTGTGAAACATGTGGACAGTGTAGTGACGTAGCAGAGAGCTGCAATGACGGCGGTCCACCTTAGTCCATCCCAGGTTTTGCAACGCTACGTTTCTTCAAAAGATCACGCAAACGATGACGCCCAAGCAGTGTAATGCATTGCGTTCAAATATGTAACTCTGAGTCTGGAATAACGTATTCATTTATTCATTATGGATCTAATCATTGTTTCTGTACAAGTCCCGTCTCTGGCCACGGCAGCGCTCTCACTCCTTACGTCCTCCCCCTGTATAAAAGCTAATATGGTCAAGTCTATAATTGCTTACGGCCATACCACCTTAGGCACGCCCGATCTCGTCTGATCTCGGAAGCTAAGCAGGGTCGGGCCTGGTTAGTACTTGGATGGGTGACCGCCTGGGAATACCAGGTGCTGTAAGCATTATACTATTTCAACTCGAGCTCATTGGATGCAATGGCCTACCGTGCGCTGATCTTTAGCGCCCACTGTTTTGGAGAATTTAAGCAACATACAGACTCTGACGACGTCTCCTCAAACTCTATTTGTGAAACATGTGGACAGTGTAGTGACGTAGCAGAGAGCTGCAATGACGGCGGTCCACCTTAGTCCATCCCAGGTTTTGCAACGCTACGTTTCTTCAAAAGATCACGCAAACGATGACGCCCAAGCAGTGTAATGCATTGCGTTCAAATATGTAACTCTGAGTCTGGAATAACGTATTCATTCATTCATTATGGATCTAATCATTGTTTCTGTACAAGTCCCGTCTCTGGCCACGGCAGCGCTCTCACTCCTTACGTCCTCCCCCTGTATAAAAGCTAATATGGTCAAGTCTATAAATGCTTACGGCCATACCACCTTAGGCACGCCCGATCTCGTCTGATCTCGGAAGCTAAGCAGGGTCGGGCCTGGTTAGTACTTGGATGGGTGACCGCCTGGGAATACCAGGTGCTGTAAGCATTATACTATTTCAACTCGAGCTCATTGGATGCAATGGCCTACCGTGCGCTGATCTTTAGCGCCCACTGTTTTGGAGAATTTAAGCAACATACAGACTCTGACGACGTCTCCTCAAACTCTATTTGTGAAACATGTGGACAGTGTAGTGACGTAGCAGAGAGCTGCAATGACGGCGGTCCACCTTAGTCCATCCCAGGTTTTGCAACGCTACGTTTCTTCTAAAGATCACGCAAACGATGACGCCCAAGCAGTGTAATGCATTGCGTTCAAATATGTAACTCTGAGTCTGGAATAACGTATTCATTCATTCATTATGGATCTAATCATTGTTTCTGTACAAGTCCCGTCTCTGGCCACGGCAGCGCTCTCACTCCTTACGTCCTCCCCCTGTATAAAAGCTAATATGGTCAAGTCTATAATTGCTTACGGCCATACCACCTTAGGCACGCCCGATCTCGTATGATCTCGGAAGCTAAGCAGGGTCGGGCCTGGTTAGTACTTGGATGGGTGACCGCCTGGGAATACCAGGTGCTGTAAGCATTATACTTTTTCAACTCGAGCTCATTGGATGCAATGGCCTACCGTGCGCTGATCTTTAGCGCCCACTGTTTTGGAGAATTTAAGCAACATACAGACTCTGACGACGTCTCCTCAAACTCTATTTGTGAAACATGTGGACAGTGTAGTGACGTAGCAGAGAGCTGCAACTGACGGCGGTCCACCTTAGTCCATCCCAGGTTTTGCAACGCTACGTTTCTTCAAAAGATCACGCAAACGATGACGCCCAAGCAGTGTAATGCATTGCGTTCAAATATGTAACTCTGAGTCTGGAATAACGTATTCATTCATTCATTATGGATCTAATCATTGTTTCTGTACAAGTCCCGTCTCTGGCCACGGCAGCGCTCTCACTCCTTACGTCCTCCTCCTGTATAAAAGCTAATATGGTCAAGTCTATAAATGCTTACGGCCATACCACCTTGGGCACGCCCGATCTCGTCTGATCTCGGAAGTTAAGCAGGGTCGGGCCTGGTAAGTACTTGGATGGGTGACCGCCTGGGAATACCAGGTGCTGTAAGCATTATACTATTTCAACTCGAGCTCATTGGATGCAATGGCCTACCGTGCGCTGATCTTTAGCGCCCACTGTTTTGGAGAATTTAAGCAACATACAGACTCTGACGACGTCTCCTCAAGCTCTATTTGTGAAACATGTGGACAGTGTAGTGACGCTGCTAGCAGGGAGCAGCAGAGAGCTGCAATGACGGCGGTCCACATTAGTCCATCCCAGGTTTTGCAACGCTACGTTTCTTCAAAAGATCACGCAAACGATGACGCCCAAGCAGTGTAATGCATTGCGTTCAAATATGTAACTCTGAGTCTGGAATAACGTATTCATTCATTCATTATGGATCTAATCATTGTTTCTGTACAAGTCCCGTCTCTGGCCACGGCAGCGCTCTCACTCCTTACGTCCTCCCCCTGTATAAAAGCTAATATGGTCAAGTCTATAATTGCTTACGGCCATACCTACCTTAGGCACGCCCGATCTCGTCTGATCTCGGAAGCTAAGCAGGGTCGGGCCTGGTTAGTACTTGGATGGGTGACCGCCTGGGAATACCAGGTGCTGTAAGCATTATACTATTTCAACTCGAGCTCATTGGATGCAATGGCCTACCGTGCGCTGATCTTTAGCGCCCACTGTTTTGGAGAATTTAAGCAACATACAGACTCTGACGACGTCTCCTCAAACTCTATTTGTGAAACATGTGGACAGTGTAGTGACGTAGCAGAGAGCTGCAATGACGGCGGTCCACCTTAGTCCATCCCAGGTTTTGCAACGCTACGTTTCTTCAAAAGATCACGCAAACGATGACGCCCAAGCAGTGTAATGCATTGCGTTCAAATATGTAACTCTGAGTCTGGAATAACGTATTCATTCATTCATTATGGATCTAATCATTGTTTCTGTACAAGTCCCGTCTCTGGCCACGGCAGCGCTCTCACTCCTTACGTCCTCCCCCTGTATAAAAGCTAATATGGTCAAGTCTATAATTGCTTACGGCCATACCACCTTAGGCACGCCCGATCTCGTCTGATCTCGGAAGCTAAGCAGGGTCGGGCCTGGTTAGTACTTGGATGGGTGACCGCCTGGGAATACCAGGTGCTGTAAGCATTATACTTTTTCAACTCGAGCTCATTGGATGCAATGGCCTACCGTGCGCTGATCTTTAGCGCCCACTGTTTTGGAGAATTTAAGCAACATACAGACTCTGACGACGTCTCCTCAAACTCTATTTGTGAAACATGTGGACAGTGTAGTGACGTAGCAGAGAGCTGCAATGACGGCGGTCCACCTTAGTCCATCCCAGGTTTTGCAACGCTACGTTTCTTCAAAAGATCACGCAAACGATGACGCCCAAGCAGTGTAATGCATTGCGTTCAAATATGTAACTCTGAGTCTGGAATAACGTATTCATTCATTCATTATGGATCTAATCATTGTTTCTGTACAAGTCCCGTCTCTGGCCACGGCAGCGCTCTCACTCCTTACGTCCTCCTCCTGTATAAAAGCTAATATGGTCAAGTCTATAATTGCTTACGGCCATACCACCTTAGGCACGCCCGATCTCGTCTGATCTCGGAAGCTAAGCAGGGTCGGGCCTGGTTAGTACTTGGATGGGTGACCGCCTGGGAATACCAGGTGCTGTAAGCATTATACTATTTCAACTCGAGCTCATTGGATGCAATGGCCTACCGTGCGCTGATCTTTAGCGCCCACTGTTTTGGAGAATTTAAGCAACATACAGACTCTGACGACGTCTCCTCAAACTCTATTTGTGAAACATGTGGACAGTGTAGTGACGTAGCAGAGAGCTGCAATGACGGCGGTCCACCTTAGTCCATCCCAGGTTTTGCAACGCTACGTTTCTTCAAAAGATCACGCAAACGATGACGCCCAAGCAGTGTAATGCATTGCGTTCAAATATGTAACTCTGAGTCTGGAATAACGTATTCATTCATTCATTATGGATCTAATCATTGTTTCTGTACAAGTCCCGTCTCTGGCCACGGCAGCGCTCTCACTCCTTACGTCCTCCCCCTGTATAAAAGCTAATATGGTCAAGTCTATAATGCTTACGGCCATACCACCTTAGGCACGCCCGATCTCGTCTGATCTCGGAAGCTAAGCAGGGTCGGGCCTGGTTAGTACTTGGATGGGTGACCGCCTGGGAATACCAGGTGCTGTAAGCATTATACTATTTCAACTCGAGCTCATTGGATGCAATGGCCTACCGTGCGCTGATCTTTAGCGCCCACTGTTTTGGAGAATTTAAGCAACATACAGACTCTGACGACGTCTCCTCAAACTCTATTTGTGAAACATGTGGACAGTGTAGTGACGTAGCAGAGAGCTGCAATGACGGCGGTCCACCTTAGTCCATCCCAGGTTTTGCAACGCTACGTTTCTTCAAAAGATCACGCAAACGATGACGCCCAAGCAGTGTAATGCATTGCGTTCAAATATGTAACTCTGAGTCTGGAATAACGTATTCATTCATTCATTATGGATCTAATCATTGTTTCTGTACAAGTCCCGTCTCTGGCCACGGCAGCGCTCTCACTCCTTACGTCCTCCCCCTGTATAAAAGCTAATATGGTCAAGTCTATAAATGCTTACGGCCATACCACCTTAGGCACGCCCGATCTCGTCTGATCTCGGAAGCTAAGCAGGGTCGGGCCTGGTTAGTACTTGGATGGGTGACCGCCTGGGAATACCAGGTGCTGTAAGCATTATACTTTTTCAACTCGAGCTCATTGGATGCAATGGCCTACCGTGCGCTGATCTTTAGCGCCCACTGTTTTGGAGAATTTAAGCAACATACAGACTCTGACGACGTCTCCTCAAACTCTATTTGTGAAACATGTGGACAGTGTAGTGACGTAGCAGAGAGCTGCAATGACGGCGGTCCACCTTAGTCCATCCCAGGTTTTGCAACGCTACGTTTCTTCAAAAGATCACGCAAACGATGACGCCCAAGCAGTGTAATGCATTGCGTTCAAATATGTACTCTGAGTCTGGAATAACGTATTCATTCATTCATTATGGATCTAATCATTGTTTCTGTACAAGTCCCGTCTCTGGCCACGGCAGCGCTCTCACTCCTTACGTCCTCCCCCTGTATAAAAGCTAATATGGTCAAGTCTATAAATGCTTACGGCCATACCACCTTAGGCACGCCCGATCTCGTCTGATCTCGGAAGCTAAGCAGGGTCGGGCCTGGTTAGTACTTGGATGGGTGACCGCCTGGGAATACCAGGTGCTGTAAGCATTATACTATTTCAACTCGAGCTCATTGGATGCAATGGCCTACCGTGCGCTGATCTTTAGCGCCCACTGTTTTGGAGAATTTAAGCAACATACAGACTCTGACGACGTCTCCTCAAACTCTATTTGTGAAACATGTGGACAGTGTAGTGACGTAGCAGAGAGCTGCAATGACGGCGGTCCACCTTAGTCCATCCCAGGTTTTGCAACGCTACGTTTCTTCAAAAGATCACGCAAACGATGACGCCCAAGCAGTGTAATGCATTGCGTTCAAATATGTAACTCTGAGTCTGGAATAACGTATTCATTCATTCATTATGGATCTAATCATTGTTTCTGTACAAGTCCCGTCTCTGGCCACGGCAGCGCTCTCACTCCTTACGTCCTCCCCCTGTATAAAAGCTAATATGGTCAAGTCTATAATTGCTTACGGCCATACCACCTTAGGCACGCCCGATCTCGTCTGATCTCGGAAGCTAAGCAGGGTCGGGCCTGGTTAGTACTTGGATGGGTGACCGCCTGGGAATACCAGGTGCTGTAAGCATTATACTTTTTCAACTCGAGCTCATTGGATGCAATGGCCTACCGTGCGCTGATCTTTAGCGCCCACTGTTTTGGAGAATTTAAGCAACATACAGACTCTGACGACGTCTCCTCAAACTCTATTTGTGAAACATGTGGACAGTGTAGTGACGTAGCAGAGAGCTGCAATGACGGCGGTCCACCTTAGTCCATCCCAGGTTTTGCAACGCTACGTTTCTTCAAAAGATCACGCAAACGATGACGCCCAAGCAGTGTAATGCATTGCGTTCAAATATGTAACTCTGAGTCTGGAATAACGTATTCATTCATTCATTATGGATCTAATCATTGTTTCTGTACAAGTCCCGTCTCTGGCCACGGCAGCGCTCTCACTCCTTACGTCCTCCTCCTGTATAAAAGCTAATATGGTCAAGTCTATAAATGCTTACGGCCATACCACCCTGAGCACGCCCGATCTCGTCTGATCTCGTTCAGGTGTGCAACCAGGAAGCGAATGAGCAGAGAGAGCAGGTGGAGAGAGCAGGTGGACTTTTTTTGTTTGTGCTAGATTGAAAGTGAGTGAGTGTGTTTTACTTTTGTATTAGTTTTTATTCCCCCAGCAGCTTGCTGTTCGGGGGAACGTCTTTTTTGTTTGTGTGTGTGTTTGAATGAGTGACGTGATGGAGAGGAGAGAGCGAGTAGAGAGGAGCAGGACGGATCTCATGGCAACTGACAGCGGACCGGCAAGCACAACGACACAGAATATGGACAACGGCATGGAGCAGATATCGCCCAAGAACACCGACCATGGAAAGACCCCGACCACGAGCAGGATCATGGACAACGGCAAGACGCAGCAACCGACAAAGAACGCCGACATTGGAAAGGAAACGACTACGAGAAGGATCACGGACAACAGTAAAAGTACCTCGGAATTTCTTCAAAGCACAGATAAGAAATTTGAGAAGGAGCTTACCTTGGCGGTAGAGATTGTTGGAGATGAGATGGTGACTATGATGGAACTTCTAAGTGAGGTTAAAAAAACGTGCGGGGTGGTGAATGGATGCCGTTTTAAAATGCCCAAAAAATACGAAATAACAATGGACAATGTTGAAGGGAAGGATAAACTGTTAGATGGGATTAGAATAAAGAAGAGCACGGTAGTGGCAAAAGAAATTAGAAATGACGAACTAGTTGTATCTTTTTTAAACTTGCCGACGTACATTGTGGATGGTGTCATTCTTGCCAAACTTGCAGAATGGGGAGTTAAGGCAATCTCGCCAATTAAAAGAAGAATGTGGCCAGGAACGGACATAGCCGATGGAACCAGGTTCTTGAAGGTCCGGTTCACTGAAACGGTGAAATCGCTACCGTACTCAACGAAGTTCGAAACACTTGTGGGGGGAGAGTACTTCCGCGTGATCCATGACAGGCAGATGAAAGTATGCAGATTATGTATTAAACCGGGTCACATCTTCAGAGAATGCCCAGAATTCAGATGTCACAGGTGTAAAAAACAGGGACACTATGCAAGGGAGTGTGTTCCAGAAGCAGCGGAGAGAGAGGATGTCAGCGTCGCGGAGGAGGTCAACGTCGCGGAGGAGGTCAACAGCGCTGACAGCGAGGAGGAGGAGCCGGAGGACAGCGACGAGGACGACATGCAGACGGAGGGAGACCCAGGGGGCGTCCCAGAGAGCAGGGCGGAGACCATGGTGCAGAACCAAAGACGGCATCCCCTGAGTGACGTCGCAGCAGGAGACGTGTTGGGAGCTGTGTGGCAGGAGGAGAGCCGGTCCGGAGAGGAATCGAGTGGAGAGAAGGCTCCCCGCGAGACGACTCCAGCAGACGGAACCGGCAGCGGTGGGGTAAAGCAGCATGGAGATGGAAACCGAGACGAGAGGGAAACTGCGATGGACTTCATGATTATCGAGGATATTTCAGAGGCAGAGAGTGTAAGCAGACCGCAGAAGGAACGAAAGGCGGAGGAGACCACAAAGAAAAGAAAAGCTGCGCTCCAAGCTGAGGAGAAAAGGAGGAAGAGGGAGGAAAGAAGGACAAAATGAAGGTTGGAAATGAAACCATAATTATATGTTTAATGTTAAGCTTGATTTCATTCAACACAAATGGGCTAAGAAATCAAAGCAAATTTGGAAAACTATTAATTAAATGTAAAAATAATGACATGTTATGTCTGCAAGAAACGAACTGGACAGACCATATCATGAAAGATATAAAAACGAAATGGACAGACATGATGTATGCAAACCATGGTACGGATAAATCATGTGGGGTAGCAATCCTGATAAAAAATAATACTGTAGAAAACCTCAAAGAAATCTACAAAGATAAAAAAGGAAGAGTCATAATCATAGAATTTAAATACAAAAAGATAGAGTACAGAATAATTAATATATATGCACCAAATATAGAAGCAGACAGGAAGGCTTTTTTTTTGGATTTAGGAAAATGGTGTGTGGGAAACTGTATAATAGTGGGAGATTTTAATTTAAAAAGTACAAGGTTGGATATGGCAAGAGGGAAGGAATTTAAAAATGATGCTTCAAGAAAGGTTTTTCTGAAAACAATGCAGGAAAAACAATTAATTGATGTATGGAGAAACGAAAACCCAAACAGGAGAGAATACTCAAGAAGGCAAATGGTAATGGGGGAATTAAAACAAAGCCGAATAGACTTGTGTATAGCACATCAGACAATGGTTAAATTTATAAAGAATATGGTGTATAAATTCACATCATTCAGTGACCATGCAATCCTGTCAATAGAGGTTGGTACTGGGATAGAGAGAAGGGGAGGAGGAGTGTGGTGCCTAAACAGTACTCTCCTAGAGGAAGAGGGATATAGAAATAAAATAGTTGCCTGCATAGAGAATGGAAAAAAGAACATGGACATGTGTAGAAACAAGGGATTATGGTGGGAAAGACTGAAGCAAAAGATAAGGACAATAAGTATTAGATATGCAAAGGTCCGGGCTTTTAAAGAAAGAGAGAAAATAAAATGTTTGAAGGATGAGCTGGCAGAAGAGGCAGAAAGAATTGATAAGGATCCAAAACATAGCATAGAAAAATACATAAAGGTGAAATCCAAACTGGACGTTTATGAACAGAATAAATGTATGGGGGCAATAACAAGGAGTAGGGAGAAATATGCGATGAAGGGGGAGAGATGCACAGGCTATTTTTTGGGATTAGAAAAAAGGAAACAGGAAAGGGTATATATTGAAGAGTTAGAAAATGAAAATGGAGAGATAATAAATGATTTTGTAGACATTATTGGAAATGTTGGGACATTTTATAAAAATCTATACAAAAAAGGAAATGCAAAGAAGGAAGATATAAATACAGTATTAGGTAATATTGATAAAACAATAACAAATGATGAGAAAAGTATGTGTGATGACAACATCAAAGACATAGAAATAAAAGAATCAATAATGTCATTGAATACCAATAAAAGTCCGGGAACAGATGGCCTTACAGGTGAATTTTATAAAACATTTATCGACAATCTGCTCCCAATTTTAAACATAATTTATGCAGAGATGGAGAAGGAGCAGGAGATACCAGAGTCGCTGGCAACAGGACTAATAACGATCATATATAAAAATAAAGGAAGCAAAAGAAAACTGGAAAACTATAGGCCGCTAACTGTACTAAACACGGATTACAAGATTTTAACAAAGGTATTAGCAAACAGAATAAAAACAGCAGCACCAACAATCGTAGCACCAACACAGGCGTATGGGATACCAGGGAGGGACATATCGGACATTATTTGCACAATAAGGGACACAATCGAATGCATGGGGAAGGATGGTGGAATTATTTTAAGTATGGACCTTAATAAAGCCTTCGATAGGGTTGAGCATAGTTTTTTATTTTGCACATTAGAAAAATTTGGTTTTGGGCAAAGAATAATCAACTGGATTAAATTATTGTACAAAAATGCAAGGAGTAGGATAAAAATAAATGGAGCTATAACAGATCCTTTTCCATTGGAGAGATCTGTGAGGCAAGGGTGCCCGCTATCGGCAGTACTTTACAGCTTAACTGCAGAAAGTCTCGCGGAAATGATAAAGAAGGATAAGGAAATAGAGGGGATAAAATTGCCAAATGGGGGTGAAAGCAAAATACAGCAATATGCTGATGACACCACATGCATGGTAAAAAATATGAATAGCGTGAAAAGGATAATGGGAAAAATGGAAATATATGGGAGAGCAGCAGGGGCTAAAGTAAATATAGACAAAACTGAAATAATGTACGTCGGAAATATAAACCAAAAGGATTGTAACATACCTTTTAGAATTTCAAATGATTATATGAAAATATTGGGGATAAATATGGGAGTGAAAGAAAAGGAGGCGAGAGATGAGACATGGAATGGAGTAATAAATAAAGTGAAAAACACATTAAATGCGTGGAAGCCGAGGAGATTAAAATTAAAGGGGAAGGTTTTAGTGGTAAATGCATTAATACTATCCCAGATTGTCTATGCCTTGACTGTGATAGACATGCCAGAGTGGGTGCACAAAGAGCTAAACAGCACAATTACAAATTACATTTGGGATGGGAAACTGGCAAGAATAGCACAAAAGACACTGATAGGGAAATATGAAGAAGGAGGATTGAAATTGGTGGACTTGAATATAAAGAAAAAAGCAATACGAATAAAAACTGTTAAAAAGTATCTGTACGATAGGGTTGATTATGGATGGAAAAATGTTTTTAAGGAATATTTATATAAAAATGGAAGATGTGAAGAAAACGGTCTAATAATGATAATGAAAAACTCCATGTATGAGAAAGTGCCTAGATATTATAAAGAGGTGTTTGATGCATGGGGGAAATACAGAATAAACATTAAATATGAATGCACAAAATACAGTCAGGTAATAAATCAACCAATATGGTGTAACCCATTGATAAAAATGAACAATAACATGCTATGGGATAAAAAAATGTTTTATTCCGGACTAACGCAAATAAAAGATTGCCTATATGAATTCATACCTGGGTTTCTAAGATACCAGGCTATAATAGACGCAGTTAAGGAGTATGATGAAGAAATGAACGAAACCACTACTGTAAATATGTACGATAAAATAAAAGAAAGCATACCAATAGATTGGGTGAGGCAAATAGAAAATAACGTGGTTATAGAAAGGAAAATAACGTTCCCCGAGTTATATATAGAAAATAATGGGGAAAAAAGACCACTAAGGGATTCAAAGGTAAAGGACTACTATAAAGCGCTGATCCAAAAGGAATTTAAGGAACCTGCATCGGAAAAGGTTTGGGAAAAGGTGTTCCCAGGCATGGAAGGAAATCAAATATGGAAGCAGTGGAATGTAAGCAAAAATAGTATAGAATGTCAGGATCATGATTTTAAATTACGGCACAACAGACTGTACACAAATGTGGTGATACACCAAATAAATAAGGATGTAAGAAGGGAGTGCGATATATGCAAAACTGATCCGGAGACATTAATGCATTTGTATTATGAGTGTGACAAACTGAAGATCTTTTTCATGAAATTAAAGGAATTTTTGCAGGAGAACTGGGGGAAGCAGTATTTTGAGGGAAAGGACTGGAAAAAAACATTTCTGTTTGGAGTATGGGAAAAGAAAGAGAAAGTAAACATAAATATGATAAACTATGTACTAAGTCATGCTAGATATGCTGTATGGCTAAGAAGGAATCTAGCACATTTTGAACAAAAAATAATATCTGTCTGGGCCTACTTTGTATCGGGGTTGAAAAAGGACATAAGTTTGATTTTTAAATATGAAAAGGAAGAATTTCAACATTTTGTTAAGGGATGCAGTTTCATTTCTGTCAATGACAAAGGAAAACTGATGTATAGGATTGAATAATGCTTGGCAGGAGGACCTATTTGTTAAAATGCTGATGTTATTGTTTACTTTTATTTTATTCATTTTGTGATTTTACATTTGAATTCAAGTATATGTTTTTTCCCCTCTGTGTAGATTACGCTTGTATATAAAATCTGATTTATTTTTATAATAAAAGATAAAAAAAAAAAGGCACGCCCGATCTCGTCTGATCTCGGAAGCTAAGCAGGGTCGGGCCTGGTTAGTACTTGGATGGGTGACCGCCTGGGAATACCAGGTGCTGTAAGCATTATACTATTTCAACTCGAGCTCATTGGATGCAATGGCCTACCGTGCGCTGATCTTTAGCGCCCACTGTTTTGGAGAATTTAAGCAACATACAGACTCTGACGACGTCTCCTCAAGCTCTATTTGTGAAACATGTGGACAGTGTAGTGACGCTGCTAGCAGGGAGCAGCAGAGAGCTGCAATGACGGCGGTCCACATTAGTCCATCCCAGGTTTTGCAACGCTACGTTTCTTCAAAAGATCACGCAAACGATGACGTCCAAGCAGTGTAATGCATTGCGTTCAAATATGTAACTCTGAGTCTGGAATAACGTATTCATTCATTCATTATGGATCTAATCATTGTTTCTGTACAAGTCCCGTCTCTGGCCACGGCAGCGCTCTCACTCCTTACGTCCTCCCCCTGTATAAAAGCTAATATGGTCAAGTCTAAAATTGCTTACGGCCATACTACCTTAGGCACGCCCGATCTCGTCTGATCTCGGAAGCTAAGCAGGGTCGGGCCTGGTTAGTACTTGGATGGGTGACCGCCTGGGAATACCTGGTGCTGTAAGTATTATACTTTTTCAACTCGAGCTCATTGGATGCAATGGCCTACGTGCGCTGATCTTTAGCGCCCACTGTTTTGGAGAATTTAAGCAACATACAGACTCTGACGACGTCTCCTCAAACTCTATTTGTGAAACATGTGGACAGTGTAGTGACGTAGCAGAGAGCTGCAATGACGGCGGTCCACCTTAGTCCATCCCAGGTTCTGCAACGCTACGTTTCTTCAAAAGATCACGCAAACGATGACGCCCAAGCAGTGTAATGCATTGCGTTCAAATATGTAACTCTGAGTCTGGAATAACGTATTCATTCATTCATTATGGATCTAATCATTGTTTCTGTACAAGTCCCGTCTCTGGCCACGGCAGCGCTCTCACTCCTTACGTCCTCCCCCTGTATAAAAGCTTATATGGTCAAGCCTATAAATGCTTACGGCCATACCACCATAGGCACGCCCGATCTCGTCTGATCTCGGAAGCTAAGCAGGGTCGGGCCTGGTTAGTACTTGGATGGGTGACCGCCTGGGAATACCAGGTGCTGTAAGCATTATACTTTTTCAACTCGAGCTCATTGGATGCAATGGCCTACCGTGCGCTGATCTTTAGCGCCCACTGTTTTGGAGAATTTAAGCAACATACAGACTCTGACGACGTCTCCTCAAACTCTATTTGTGAAACATGTGGACAGTGTAGTGACGTAGCAGAGAGCTGCAATGACGGCGGTCCACCTTAGTCCATCCCAGGTTTTGCAACGCTACGTTTCTTCTAAAGATCACGCAAACGATGACGCCAAAGCAGTGTAATGCATTGCGTTCAAATATGTAACTCTGAGTCTGGAATAACGTATTCATTCATTCATTATGGATCTAATCATTGTTTCTGTACAAGTCCCGTCTCTGGCCACGGCAGCGCTCTCACTCCTTACGTCCTCCCCCTGTATAAAAGCTAATATGGTCAAGTCTATAATTGCTCACGGCCATACCACCTTAGGCACGCCCGATCTCGTCTGATCTCGGAAGCTAAGCAGGGTCGGGCCTGGTTAGTACTTGGATGGGTGACCGCCTTGGAATACCAGGTGCTGTAAGCATTATACGTTTTCAACTCGAGCTCATTGGATGCAATGCGCTGATCTTTAGCGCCCACTGTTTTGGAGAATTTAAGCAACATACAGACTCTGACGACGTCTCCTCAAACTCTATTTGTGAAACATGTGGACAGTGTAGTGACGTAGCAGAGAGCTGCAATGACGGCGGTCCACCTTAGTCCATCCCAGGTTTTGCAACGCTACGTTTCTTCAAAAGATCACGCAAACGATGACGCCCAAGCAGTGTAATGCATTGCGTTCAAATATGTTGCTCTGAGTCTGGAATAACGTATTCATTCATTCATTATGGATCTAATCATTGTTTCTGTACAAGTCCCGTCTCTGGCCACGGCAGCGCTCTCACTCCTTACGTCCTCCCCCTGTATAAAAGCTAATATGGTCAAGTCTATAATTGCTTACGGCCATACCACCTTAGGCACGCCCGATCTCGTCTGATCTCGGAAGCTAAGCAGGGTCGGGCCTGGTTAGTACTTGGATGGGCGACCGCCTGGGAATACCAGGTGCTGTAAGCATTATACTTTTTCAACTCGAGCTCATTGGATGCAATGGCCTACCGTGCGCTGATCTTTAGCGCCCGCTGTTTTGGAGAATTTAAGCAACATATAGACTCTGACGACGTCTCCTCAAACTCTATTTGTGAAACATGTGGACAGTGTAGTGACGTAGCAGAGAGCTGCAATGACGGCGGTCCACCTTAGTCCATCCCAGGTTTTGCAACGCTACGTTTCTTCAAAAGATCACGCAAACGATGACGCCCAAGCAGTGTAATGCATTGCGTTCAAATATGTAATTCTGAGTCTGGAATAACGTATTCATTCATTCATTATGGATCTAATCATTGTTTCTGTACAAGTCCCGTCTCTGGCCACGGCAGCGCTCTCACTCCTTACGTCCTCCTCCTGTATAAAAGCTAATATGGTCAAGTCTATAAATGCTTACGGCCATACCACCTTGGGCACGCCCGATCTCGTCTGATCTCGGAAGTTAAGCAGGGTCGGGCCTGGTTAGTACTTGGATGGGTGACCGCCTGGGAATACCAGGTGCTGTAAGCATTATACTATTTCAACTCGAGCTCATTGGATGCAATGGCCTACCGTGCGCTGATCTTTAGCGCCCACTGTTTTGGAGAATTTAAGCAACATACAGACTCTGACGACGTCTCCTCAAACTCTATTTGTGAAACATGTGGACAGTGTAGTGATGTAGCAGAGAGCTGCAATGACGGTGGTCCACCTTAGTCCATCCCAGGTTTTGCAACGCTACGTTTCTTCTAAAGATCACGCAAACGATGACGGCCAAGCAGTGTAATGCATTGCGTTCAAATATGTAACTCTGAGTCTGGAATAACGTATTCATTCATTCATTATGGATCTAATCATTGTTTCTGTACAAGTCCCGTCTCTGGCCACGGCAGCGCTCTCACTCCTTACGTCCTCCCCCTGTATAAAAGCTAATATGGTCAAGTCTATAAATGCTTACGGCCATACCACCTTGGGCACGCCCGATCTCGTCTGATCTCGGAAGCTATGCAGGGTCGGGCCTGGTTAGTACTTGGATGGGTGACCGCCTGCGAATACCAGGTGCTGTAAGCATTATACTTTTTCAACTCGAGCTCATTGGATGCAATGGCCTACCGTGCGCTGATCTTTAGCGCCCACTGTTTTGGAGAATTTAAGCAACATACAGTCTCTGACGACGTCTCCTCAAACTCTATTTGTGAAACATGTGGACAGTGTAGTGACGTAGCAGAGAGCTGCAATGACGGCGGTCCACCTTAGTCCATCCCAGGTTCTGCAACGCTACGTTTCTTCAAAAGATCACGCAAACGATGACGCCCAAGCAGTGTAATGCATTGCGTTCAAATATGTAACTCTGAGTCTGGAATAACGTATTCATTCATTCATTATGGATCTAATCATTGTTTCTGTACAAGTCCCGTCTCTGGCCACGGCAGCGCTCTCACTCCTTACGTCCTCCCCCTGTATAAAAGCTAATATGGTCAAGTCTATAATTGCTTACGGCCATACCACCTTAGGCACGCCCGATCTCGTCTGATCTCGTTCAGGTGCGCAAAGCAGGAAGTGAAGGAAGCAGGAAAAAGTTTGTTGGCAGAGTAGGCTGATACAGCAGCCTGGTGTTTTTTTCTTCTTGTTGATTTGTAGATTATATTCTTTTGACAAAATCGTAATTTAATTATAGTTCTAAATCTCCCCACAGCTTTTTTTGCTGTTTGGGGAGGCTTTCATTTGACGGATGGACCACATGGCAGCAGACAAAGGACCGGAGCAGACAATGCCTAGCAGTGGAGTTGGAGCACTGGAGGAAGAGGGAAGGATTGGGATTGAGAATCGGCCAGAAACGGGAGAAGGACGGCAGAAAGAGTACGGGAAAGAGCTGACAGTGGACGTTGAGGTGGAGGGAACAGCGGTGATTTCCATGATGGATATTCTGCGGGAAGTAGCAGTGCAATGTGGAGTGGTGAGCGGATGCCGTGTGAGAGGGGAAAAAAACTATGAAATCACCATGAAGGATGAGGTGGGAAAGCGCAAGCTCCTGGATGGCGTGCGTGTAAAAGGAGCCTTAGTGCATGGCAGGGAGATTGTGAACAGTGACATGGTGGTGTCATTTATTAACTTGCCTGTTTACATGGAAGATGCAACAATACTGGCAAGGCTGGAGGAGTGGGGTGTGCGGCCAATATCTGTCATCAAACGGCGCAAGTGGCCGGGGACGGAGATTGCGGACGGGACAAGATTTTTAAAAGTCCGCTTTAATGAGCAGGTACGATCACTCCCGTACTCAACCAAGTTAGAGACACTGAGAGGAGCGGAGTACTTTAGAGTGATACATGATCGACAGGTGCGGGTGTGCCGACTCTGCATCAAGCCAGGACACATCTTCAGGGAGTGCCCTGATTTCAAGTGCTTCAGGTGCCAGAAGACAGGGCATTATGCGCGGGAGTGTGAGGAACGGAACGCAGCGGCGAGAGAGGAGGAGAGAGGAGAACAAATGGAGGATAAAGACGGAGAGAGCGATGACGGAAGGGGAGCTGAAGAGGAGACGGGAGGTGAGAACGAGGAAGCGGAAAAAGAACTGGAATGGCGGTATAGATCTGACAGCGGCGACAGTGCTGAGAAGGACGGTGACGAACAGATGATGGAGCAGGGGGGAAAAGCGGAGGACGATGATGTGGCGGAGGATACAGACGATGAACGAGGGAGAGCAGAACAACCGGTGGAAAAAATAGATGAGGAGCAAAGACAGGAGGGCAGAGGACGAAAAGGAGGGAAGAAGACAAAAGAACTGGCCGCCAAAAGGAAAGCAGAGGAGGAGAAGACACGGGGAGTGAGAAGTAAAGGACCGCGGTCTGGCATGTGAGTCTTGCTTTGGTTTTTGGTTTAAATATTTTCTTTCTTTTAGCTCTCATGACCACAGTAACTTCTGTTAATGTGAATGGTTTAAGGGACAGAGGCAAACTGAGGTCACTTTTAAATATATATAGAAGTGACATCCTATGCATACAGGAGACAAATTGGGATGACGTAAAAGTTATAGAGGTAAAGGAGGTGTGGGGGGGGGAGATTTATTATAATAACGGGGCTAAGAACGCAAGAGGGGTGGCTATAATGATTAAAAAACATAGGGTAGATGAGATAAAAGAGATATATAAAGATAGGACAGGGAGGATAATAGTCATAGAGTTTAAGTATCAAAATGTGTTGTTTAGACTAATTAATATATATGTTCCGAATATAGAAATAGATAAAAGAATTATAATAGAGGAGCTGAAAGGGCTAGTGATTGGGAGATGTATAATAGTAGGGGATTTTAATACTAAATGTAGCAGGTTAGATATAGGGCAAGGTGTAGTGTTCAGATGGGAAAAGTCGAGGGAGAGCTTGTTAGACATGATGAAGGACAAGAATTTAGTAGATGTGTGGAGAAATGAGAATCCAGAGAGGAGGGAATTCACCAGGAGACAAATGAGGGATGGTGTACTGAAACAAAGCAGGATAGATTTGGTTTTAACACAGGGAGAGAACATAAAACATGTAGACAGAATAAGACATGAAATAAATGCACTGAGTGACCACGACGGGGTGAGATTCAGAATTAAAGTAGGGAGAGAGGAGATAGGGGGAGGGATGTGGATTTTGAATGCAGGTTATATTGAAGAGGATGAATATAAACAACAGATTAGGGAGTTATTAGATATGGAGAATGAGAAAATTAAAGAATATGTTGAAGAGAATAGGGCAGATACTCAGATTGGGGAGATATGGGAGAAAGTGAAGAATAAGATTAAATCAATAAGCATTTGGTACAGTAAGAAAAGAAAAGTGAAAATGATGAAGAAAGAGAAGGAGTTGAGGGAAAGACTGAGGGTAGAGCTGAGTAAAGCAGAGAATGAAGAAGGTTACAGCATGGAGAATTATATAGAGGTAAAGATGGAACTTCAGAGATATGAGGCAGAGAAATGTAGAGGAGCAATTTTACGGAGCAAAGCTAAATATGCGCTGGAGGGAGAAAGGTGCACAGCGTATTTTCTGGGCCTAGAAAAAAGCAAACAAAGCAGGACATATATACACGAAATCAGGAAAAAGGAGGGGGAGGTAGTAGCAGACTATGTGGCCATACTGGAGAGGGTGCAAGAGTTTTATGGGGAGTTATATCAGAGAGGTGGATTAGAGGAGGACAGTATAGTGGAGGTACTGGATAGTGTCGAAAGCAAGCTGAGTGTGGACGATAGTAAATGGTGTGACAGAGAGATAAGTAGGATGGAGGTGATGGAGGCGATAGAGGGGCTGAAAAGCGGGAAGAGTCCTGGGAGTGATGGGATAGGGATTGAATTTTATAAAGTATATAAGGAGCAGATGGCATCAATTTTAGTAGAGGTATTCAGGGAGACTGAGAAAACAGGGATAGTGCAGGGTAGGATGGTAGAAGGTGTGATTACCTTAGTTTTTAAGAAGAAAGGAAGTAAACTAGACTTGCAGAATTATAGGCCTATAAGTCTGCTAAATGTAGATTACAAAATTCTGGCCAAGGTGTTGGCTAACAGAATAAAACGAGTGATAGGGGATATAATCAAAACATCTCAAAGTTACAGTATACCAGGTAGGGATATAGCTGACACAATAGCGACAGTTAGGGATACAATAGAATTCATGAAGAGAGACGGAACAGGGGGAATAGTGTTAGCTATAGATTGGAATAAAGCATTTGATAGGGTGGAGCATGAGTTTTTATTTAGATTACTGGTGAGATTTGGATTTGGAGAGAGATTAGTGGGGTGGGTCAGGAGGTTGTACGAGGGTGCAAGGAGCTGTGTCAAAGTAAATGGAGTGCTGACTGACAGATTTTGTCTTGGGAGATCGATAAGGCAGGGATGTCCCCTATCGGCGTTGCTCTATGCCATTTCGGCAGAGCCCCTGGCCTTACTAATTAAAAACGACGCAAGAGTTCAGGGCATACAACTACCATCTGGGAGCATACATACAATAAATCAATATGCAGACGACACAACAATAACGGTGAGGGATGGGAACAGTGTGAAAAGGGTGCTAGAATTGGCAGAGATATATGGGAGAGCGTCGGGCGCTAGAATAAATAAAGAAAAATCAGAAATAATGTATATAGGTAACATAGAGAGAGAGGGAGTAGGTTTAAGGGTGCAGGATAGGTATATTAAAGTGTTGGGCATATATTTAGGTGTTGAAACTAAAGAGGCAACTGAGACAACATGGACAGGAGTTATCAACAAAATAAAAACTGTATGTGGGAGGTGGAAGGCAAGGAAGCTCAGGTTAAAGGGAAAGGTTACAGTGGTTAATAGTTTGCTACTATCAGGCTATGTGTATGTGTTGTCTGTATTAGAAATGCCAATATGGGTTAAGAACGACCTTAACAAAATTGTGTGTGATTTTATATGGGAGGGGAAAGGAGTTAAGATTGCACATGGGACACTGGTGGGAAAAAGGTGTGAAGGAGGGCTGAATTTATTAGATATAGAAACAAAAAAGACAGCATTAAGGATTAAAACGGTGAAGAAATATATTGTGGGAGGATATAAATATGGGTGGAAGGATTTTATGGAGAAATATATGAATGATGTGGGTGGCATAGGACAGTATGTGTGGTACATGGGCCTAAAACAGTCAATGACGATAACCATACCAGAATTTTATAGGGAGGTCTTTGAAGCCTGGAGGAAATTCTTACCTAAGATGCAATATGAATGTGAGAGGATACTACCGTTGGTAAAACTGCCCCTGTTTTTAAACGAAAAAATTAAACACAATGGCAAAACATTATATGAGCCAAAATTCATCGAAGGAGGGATTAGACAAATAAAGGACATCATTTATGAGGTCATCCCAGGATTCTTAAGAAATAATTGCATATATGATCAGGTATGTGACCTGGAGGGGATGGATAATAGAGAGAAAATAAATAAAATATATGAAAAGATTAAAACCAGTATACCCTTAGAGTGGGCCAGGATCATACAAAGTGAATGTGTGGTGAAGGGAGAGACAAGTATGCCTGAGCTATATGTGATGGAGAATGGGAAAAAGATTAAAATGGGAGAAATGAGTGTGAAGAAAGTATACAGTTGGTTGATAGTGGATGTGATGAAGGAGCCGGCAGCTGAGAAAGTGTGGAGCAGAGTGTTTGTGGGTTTGAATGTAAAGAAAATATGGTCAAATATGGGGATAAGGTATAATAGTATAGAGTGTGAGAACAACGATTTCTTGATCAGACACAATAGGATTTATACAAACGTGGTGCTAAATAAGATTAATAATGATGTAAATGTGATGTGTGATGTTTGCAAAAGTGGTCATGAGAGCTTTTTACATTATTTTTTGGACTGTGGGGAGTTAGTTGATTTCTTTGAGTTTTTGAAAGAACTGTTGAAAGATAACTGGGCTGCTGAGTTGGACTTGGAGGGAGGGTGGAGGACATTGTTTTTGTTTGGCACGTTTGAAAAAAGAATAGACGTTAATTTTTGTTTAATGAATTTTGTTTTGAGTCATGCCAGACTCGCGGTCGTCTGCAGGAGGAACTACGCACACTTTGAGGGGCGGAAAGTGAAAATAAAAATGTTGTTTAAATCAATAATGAAAAGAGATGTGAACTTAATGTATAAGTATGGAGGGGAGAAGGCGGAACATTTCTTTTTGAGTGGGAGTAAATTAGTCTTTGAAGGGGAGGGAGGGGAGATTTTGTTTAACTGGTGAAAAGACTGGGGCATGCAGATTGATCTGTATTTTCTGATTTGGCGCAACATTTGTGCTGTCTTCATTAGGATTAAGTGATGTGGGAAGGATAAGGGAAGGGGATTAAGTTGGGTGTGTAAAAGTTTTTTTTCTCAGAGATGATGTATGTAAATAATACTCTGTTATCGGTTGCTGTAAATGTGTGAACTGGAAAATAATAAAAAAAGATAAAAAAAAAAAAAAAAAAAGGCACGCCCGATCTCGTCTGATCTCGGAAGCTAAGCAGGGTCGGGCCTGGTTAGTACTTGGATGGGTGACCGCCTGGGAATACCAGGTGCTGTAAGCATTATACTATTTCAACTCGAGCTCATTGGATGCAATGGCCTACCGTGCGCTGATCTTTAGCGCCCACTGTTTTGGAGAATTTAAGCAACATACAGACTCTGACGACGTCTCCTCAAACTCTATTTGTGAAACATGTGGACAGTGTAGTGATGTAGCAGAGAGCTGCAATGACGGCGGTCCACATTAGTCCATCCCAGGTTTTGCAACGCTACGTTTCTTCAAAAGATCACGCAAACGATGACGTCCAAGCAGTGTAATGCATTGCGTTCAAATATGTAACTCTGAGTCTGGAATAACGTATTCATTCATTCATTATGGATCTAATCATTGTTTCTGTACAAGTCCCGTCTCTGGCCACGGCAGCGCTCTCACTCCTTACGTCCTCCCCCTGTATAAAAGCTAATATGGTCAAGTCTATAATTGCTTACGGCCATACTACCTTAGGTACGCACGATCTCGTCTGATCTCGGAAGCTAAGCAGGGTCGGGCCTGGTTAGTACTTGGATGGGTGACCGCCTGGGAATACCAGGTGCTGTAAGCATTATACTATTTCAACTCGAGCTCATTGGATGCAATGGCCTACCGTGCGCTGATCTTTAGCGCCCACTGTTTTGGAGAATTTAAGCAACATACAGACTCTGACGACGTCTCCTCAAACTCTATTTGTGAAACATGTGGACAGTGTAGTGACGTAGCAGAGAGCTGCAATGACGGCGGTCCACCTTAGTCCATCCCAGGTTCTGCAACGCTACGTTTCTTCAAAAGATCACGCAAACGATGACGCCCAAGCAGTGTAATGCATTGCGTTCAAATATGTAACTCTGAGTCTGGAATAACGTATATATTCATTCATTATGGATCTAATCATTGTTTCTGTACAAGTCCCGTCTCTGGCCACGGCAGCGCTCTCACTCCTTACGTCCTCCCCCTGTATAAAAGCTAATATGGTCAAGTCTATAATTGCTTACGGCCATACCACCCTGGCGCCCCCTACAGTGTCGGAGTACGTAGTGTTTTTGGACAGCCGCATGGTAAATTGTTTGTTTTGGTGGAGAGAGTTTTCTTTGGAGTATTGCTATCTGGTCTAACAACCCAGTTATTTTGTGTTTTTTTTCGTCCCCCGCAGTCATAGACTGTTGGGGGATTGCCCTGAGTTATTATATATTTTTTTTTTCAGTCGTTTTTGTTCGTTTGCAACTGTGGAGGCGAGAATGATCCGGGGCCTAGCTTCGGCGAAGCCACCGGGGGAAATGAGTGCCGGCGGGCAGCGTGCTGGAGGGACGGTGAATGGAGCAGGACGTGAGGTGGAGGAGGACGGAAAAGCTGGCGGGTTGCGAGGAGGAAGGAGTATTGCGGAGGAGTCGGGAGGAGAAAGGAGAGAAGGAGAGAGCGGGGGAGATGGGAACGGCAAGGCGGCTGGAGGCAGGCATGAGCAGGTGGCTGGTGGAGAAACAGTGGACGGGATAAAGAAGATAGAGCGCAAGTATGAGAGGAGGCTCACGGTTTGCGTGGAGCAGTGCGGGGACGTTATACCCATAGGAGAATTAATGAAGGCTATGGCGGTTGTGTGCGGAGAAATAAGGGCCTGTAGGGTGCTGGCCCTCGGGAAGCTGGAGGTGACGGTGTGCGGAGAGAGGGGGAAGGACCGTCTGCTCGATGGGTTTAAAATACACAACACTAGGATTACTGCCAGAGAACTTTGCAATGACGAGCTGGTGGTCTCTTTTCTTACCCTGCCAGCATACACTTCTGATGACGAAATCCTGGATAAACTAAGTGGGTGGGGAGTCCGGGCGATTTCGTCTATTAAGAGGAGGATGTGGCCGGGCACCAATATTGCCGATGGAACAAGGATTGTACGGGTCAAATTTAATGAGCTCGTGCAATCCTTGCCATATTCTACTAAATTCAACACGGCAACGGGTGTTGAATACTTTAGAGTAATCCATGACCGTCAGATGAAGGTATGTAGGAGCTGTATGCAGCCGGGCCACATCCTGCGTGAGTGCCCGGATTTCACCTGCCATAATTGCGGATGCCAGGGCCACTACGCTCGGGAGTGTGCCACAGGGGTGGTAAAGTGTCTGACATGCCGGAGGAGAGAGAGAGACTGTATATGCCCGGTGGAGAAGGAGGCGGAGGAGGATGGCGGCGAGCTGGATGGCAGTGAACCGGGGGCGCCGGACGACGGTGGTGGTGAGGACGAGGAGGAGGGCATGGGCGCGAGCATGGACCGGGACGGTGCCTCTGGGGGGGAGGAATTCCCCACGTTGTTGGAGGAGGAGCTCACCTCGGGCCAGCCTGCGGACCTGAGGGGAGAGCGGAGCGAGGGCCTGCCGCGGCGGAAGGGAGACAGGAGCGCGAGAGGCAGAGGTGAAAGACGGGAAGGGGTAAGAATGTTTGGGGATGGGACGGGGAAAACTATACTTAAAATGACTTGGGGCAATGATGAGGTGGGTGAGAGTGGGGATTTTGTTGATAATACTGGGAGGGAGGGGAGCTCGGGGAGTGATATGGACATGGAGGAGCTAAGGGAGGCGAAAAGAAGGCTGTCCGCGGGGCAAGAAACGGAGGGGAGGGGGAAGAAGAACAAGAATTGTTAATTTTTTTGATGAAGGTTAATGTGCTAGCTGGCTCTTTTTCGTTGGTTTTTCCTTATTTTATTTTTATTATTTATGGCTTTGGTTATCTTTTCCCTGAATGCGAACGGTTTGAGAACTGAATATAAAAGAAATGCCATATTGGACATAAGAGCTGATATTTTGTGTTTGCAGGAAACTAGGTGGGATGACAACCTACTGAATATGAGTAGAAAGCAGTGGAAAGGCCAGATTTATGTTTCTGAAGGGACTCCCAGGGCCAGGGGAGTGGCGATATGCTTTAATAGTGCTAAAATAACGGGGATTAATTTAGTTCATAGAGATTTAGAGGGGAGGTTGTTAGTTGTTGATTGTGTTTATGAGGGGAGGGAACTTAGAATAATTAATTTATATGCACCCAATGGGGAGAAGGAGAGGAGGGGTTTTTTGGCTGGTTTGAATGTGTGGTGCAACCCTAACTGTATGATTGTGGGGGATTTTAATGTTATTTTGACTCGGTCTGATTTGTCGAGGAACAATACGTTTAAAGGGGACAGCACTAGGCGAACCCTTAGGGATTTGATGGAGAACTATCAATTGGTAGACATATGGAGAGTCCTACACCCGTGGAAAAGGGTTTTTTCAAGGAGGCAACTTGTTGCTAATACTCTGAAACAGAGTAGAATTGACTTTGTGTTGGTACAAAGTGGTAATGTTAAATTAATTAAGAGTGTGGAATACATCAATAATACTTGGAGTGACCACGCGGGGATTAGGTTAGAGGTGGGAGGGAGGGGAGGGAGTGTTAACCAGAGGCCTTGGTGCTTTAATGCCAGCTTTTTGGGAGATGCTGTGTTTGTGAAGAGCATGGGGTTTTTTTTGAAGAGAATGATGGATGAATGGAATGATGATGCGAATATGAGTGTGTGGTGGGAGAGTGTGAAAATAAGAATTAAAAACAAATGTGTCAGGTATGGTATAGAAAAAAGGAAAAGGGAAAATGCAGAGGAGGTTCATTTGAGAAAACAACTAAATGAGGAAATTAAACTGTTAGATGAGGAGGGTAATATATGTACGGAAAAATATGTGGATTTAAAAGAAAAATTGAGTGCCTTAGAGGTAGCGAAGTGTAGAGGGGCTGCTATTAGAAGCAGGATTCAATATATGTATGAAGGGGAAAGGAGCACAGCCTTTTTCCTGGGTTTGGAAAAACAAAAACAAAATAAAACGGAGATAAAGGAAGTATTAGATAATAATGGTCAAATAATAACTGATAAGGAAGAGATATTAAAAGTAGTTAGGGATTATTATGAGTGTTTATTTAAAAAAGATGCATGTGATGAGGATAGTGTGGGAGAGGCCTTAGAGGCACTGGAGAGGACTTTAAGTAGAGAGGATAGTGCTTGGTGCGATTGTGAATTTTCTGTGCAAGAGATTTATAGTGCTATTGATGGACTAAACAAGAATAAGAGCCCGGGGAGTGATGGTCTGACAGCCGAGTTTTACGTCGGCTTTAAGGGAATTCTGGCTCCGGTGGTTGAAAAACTCTGCAAGTATGTGGAGAAAACAGGCTGGCTCCCGGAGAGTATGGGATTAGGCATAATTACGATTTTTTATAAAAATAAGGGTGATAACAAAAATCTTGATAACTATAGGCCAATCAGTCTACTCAACACTGACTATAAAATAATTGCTAAGATACTTGCGAATAGAATGAGGGAGGTAATAGGTTCAGTAATAGGTCCAACTCAAGCGTATAGCATTCCGGGGAGGGACATTGGGGATTCGATAATAACAATAAAACAGGTAGTAAGAGATATGGAAGGGGTGGGAGGATTGTGGCTGGGGATTGATTTAAACAAAGCGTTTGATAGGGTGGATCAGGATTTTTTGGGGAGGGTACTGGAGAAACTTGGATTTGGGACTAAATTAAGGGGGTGGGTGGGTTTGCTCTATGGGGGGGCTAAGAGTAAAATTAAGTGTAACGGTGCTCTGACTGACTCTTTCGATGTCAAGAGGTCAGTGAGGCAGGGCTGCCCAATGTCAGCACTGCTCTACAGCATGGTGGCGGAGCCGTTGGCGGCTTTAATTTTGAATGATAAAAGAGTGTGTGGAATAGGTAAGGGAAAAATTAGTTTAATGCAGTATGCGGATGATATTAATGTAATGGTTAAAAGTGAGAATGATGTTGATATAGTGTTGAAACATATAGCAACTTATGAGAGAGCTTCAGGAGCAAAAATTAATATGGAAAAGTCTGAAATAATGGGGATGGGTAGGAACAAAGACCTAAATAACAAATGGGGATTCAAAGTAGTGGAGAATAAAAGAAAAGTGCTCGGAGTGTATGTTGGTAGTGATGAGAATGAATGCGATGATTTGACGTGGAAGGAGGTTATTGGGCGTATGCAAAAGACCCTGAATATGTGGAGGGCTAGGGGTCTGCTGTTGAGGGGAAGGGTGGCCGTCACCAATGCTCTAGTGTTGTCGCAGGTGAACCATGCCTTGAGCACTTGTGCGCTTCCGACTTGGGCTGAGCAGAAGATTGCTAAAGTCGTTAGAGACTTTATTTGGAGGAGCAAAGCAGCCAGTATAGCGCATAGAACGCTGATAAGGGTCAATGATCAGGGTGGGCTAGGATTGATGGACGTACTCGCAAAAAGAACTGCGTTACGAACTAAATTGATAGGCAAATTTAGGGATGCAAGTCGGGAGGCGGCCTGGAAGGGCCACTTCAGCCAGTGGCTGAGCACATTTGGTCTCTTAAGTAATGACAATTTGTTGCAGACGCAGAACGCAGCGGCATATGCACATCTGCCGCGGTTCTTCCAGGAGGTGCTCAACGCGTGGTTCCTGCTGTTTGATAAGACTACACTCGTATGCGAGTCAAGAGCGTCTGTGATGAGGCTGCCGTTCCTCTCCAGCCCATATTTTAAACAGGGGGGCGGAGGGGTCATCAAGAGCGTGGCTCTTGAGAGGGCGGGGCTGAAGCGGGTGGGAGATCTAGTTGACAGGGGAGGGAGATGGGATAAAGAAAGAGTGATTAGGATAATGAGAGGGAAGGGGATAACATATAGGAGGGGAGTGATTGTGAAAGTGTTGGAGAGAGTGGAAGAGTGTGTGATGAGTGAATGGGGGGACGGGTTTAGAAATAAGGGGAGGGTTGGGCAGGATGATGCGGTGGGAATCTTCCTGTGCCTGGGGGGGGAGACACACGCCATTACTGATGTCAAAACACAGATTTGGTATAAGCATGCATTGACACATAGAGTGCAAAAACCCACATGTGAGAGTAAATGGGCAGACACATATCCGGACATTACACCCAACATTTTGTGGAAGTACATTAACATACCGCACACACCGCATGCAATATTTGATCTTGATTTCAAGATAAGGCACAGGAGGATTTTCACATGCATCATCCTGCACCAAATGCACAGGGGAGTGTATGGGAGGACGTGTATGGTGTGTGAAAGTGGGGATGAAGACGTGAATCACATTTTTGTGCATTGTTGCGAGCTAGCGGAATTCTGGGGAAAAATCAAGGGGCTGCTGGGAGGGTGCAGTGTGGGAGACTGCTGGGTGGAACGGGGGTGGGAATTGTCTGTACTCTTGGGAGTGAGTAGGAAATATAGAAATTGGAAAATGATCAATATGATCTTTGGATTCGCAAGGAGGGCGATTTTTAACAGACGCAATTTTGCGCTGTATGAAAGGAGAAAGTTGGATGCATGGAGGCTGTTTGTGAATGAATGGAAAAGACACTTACGAATGCTGTATGTTGTGGACGAGGCTTTGTTTGTGAGTATGTTTGTAGAGAGCGCGGGAGTATGTGGTGTGAATGAGAATGGAATTGTATGGATGACTGAGCAGGGCACCGTTTGGGGTTGATTTGGGTGGTTTAAAGGGGGTGACTTATTTTTGGAGGTGGGAGAGTGGGGTTTTTTTGGGGGGATTTTGGTTTTGTGTGGTTTTTTCGAATGAGGGGTGGTTTAATTTTGTGGGTAAATGGTCGAGGTTAAAAGATTCTGTGTTTGGCTGTTCGGTTTGTGCTTTGGGTTTGAGGGGCGGTTTAATTTCGAGGGTAAGTGTATTCGGGAAAAGATATTGCTTTTGCTGTGTGGTTCTTATTTTTAATTTAAAAGAGAAAGTGTGTTTAGTTAATTGTTTGTGCGGTTTCTGAGGGTGGTTTAATTTGTGGGACTGTTTTTCATTTACTTTTATTGATTTACGTATAAATGAATGCGTAATTGTATTAAATGGAATATATTTTTGATAATAAAAAAAGATAAAAAAAAAAAAAAAAAAGGCACGCCCGATCTCGTCTGATCTCGGAAGCTAAGCAGGGTCGGGCCTGGTTAGTACTTGGATGGGTGACCGCCTGGGAATACCAGGTGCTGTAAGCATTATACTTTTTCAACTCGAGCTCATTGGATGCAATGTGCTGATCTTTAGCGCCCACTGTTTTGGAGAATTTAAGCAACATACAGACTCTGACGACGTCTCCTCAAACTCTATTTGTGAAACATGTGGACACTGTAGTGACGTAGCAGAGAGCTGCAATGACGGCGGTCCACCTTAGTCCATCCCAGGTTTTGCAACGCTACGTTTCTTCAAAAGATCACGCAAACGATGACGCCCAAGCAGTGTAATGCATTGCGTTCAAATATGTTGCTCTGAGTCTGGAATAACGTATTCATTCATTCATTATGGATCTAATCATTGTTTCTGTACAAGTCCCGTCTCTGGCCACGGCAGCGCTCTCACTCCTTACGTCCTCCCCCTGTATAAAAGCTAATATGGTCAAGTCTATAATTGCTTACGGCCATACCACCTTAGGCACGCCCGATCTCGTCTGATCTCGGAAGATAAGCAGGGTCGGGCCTGGTTAGTACTTCGATGGGTGACCGCCTGGGAATACCAGGTGCTGTAAGCATTATACTATTTCAACTCGAGCTCATTGGATGCAATGGCCTACCGTGCGCTGATCTTTAGCGCCCACTGTTTTGGAGAATTTAAGCAACATACAGACTCTGACGACGTCTCCTCAAACTCTATTTGTGAAACATGTGGACAGTGTAGTGACGTAGTAGAGAGCTGCAATGACGGCGGTCCACCTTAGTCCATCCCAGGTTTTGCAACGCTACGTTTCTTCAAAAGATCACGCAAACGATGACGCCCAAGCAGTGTAATGCATTGCGTTCAAATATGTTGCTCTGAGTCTGGAATAACGTATTCATTCATTCATTATGGATCAAATCATTGTTTCTGTACAAGTCCCGTCTCTGGCCACGGCAGCGCTCTCACTCCTTACGTCCTCCCCCTGTATAAAAGCTAATATGGTCAAGTCTATAATTGCTTACGGCCATACAACCTTAGGCACGCCCGATCTCGTCTGATCTCGGAAGCTAAGCAGGGTCGGGCCTGGTTAGTACTTGGATGGGTGACCGCCTGGGAATACCAGGTGCTGTAAGCATTATACTTTTTCAACTCGAGCTCATTGGATGCAATGGCCTACCGTGCGCTGATCTTTAGCGCCCACTGTTTTGGAGAATTTAAGCAACATACAGACTCTGACAACGTCTCCTCAAACTCTATTTGTGAAACATGTGGACAGTGTAGTGACGTAGTAGAGAGCTGCAATGACGGCGGTCCACCTTAGTCCATCCCAGGTTTTGCAACGCTACGTTTCTTCAAAAGATCACGCAAACGATGACGCCCAAGCAGTGTAATGCATTGCGTTCAAATATGTTGCTCTGAGTCTGGAATAACGTATTCATTCATTCATTATGGATCAAATCATTGTTTCTGTACAAGTCCCGTCTCTGGCCACGGCAGCGCTCTCACTCCTTACGTCCTCCCCCTGTATAAAAGCTAATATGGTCAAGTCTATAATTGCTTACGGCCATACAACCTTAGGCACGCCCGATCTCGTCTGATCTCGGAAGCTAAGCAGGGTCGGGCCTGGTTAGTACTTGGATGGGTGACCGCCTGGGAATACCAGGTGCTGTAAGCATTATACTTTTTCAACTCGAGCTCATTGGATGCAATGGCCTACCGTGCGCTGATCTTTAGCGCCCACTGTTTTGGAGAATTTAAGCAACATACAGACTCTGACGACGTCTCCTCAAACTCTATTTGTGAAACATGTGGACAGTGTAGTGATGTAGCAGAGAGCTGCAATGACGGCGGTCCACCTTAGTCCATCCCAGGTTTTGCAACGCTACGTTTCTTCAAAAGATCACGCAAACGATGACGCCCAAGCAGTGTAATGCATTGCGTTCAAATATGTAACTCTGAGTCTGGAATAACGTATTCATTCATTCATTATGGATCTAATCATTGTTTCTGTACAAGTCCCGTCTCTGGCCACGGCAGCGCTCTCACTCCTTACGTCCTCCTCCTGTATAAAAGCTAATATGGTCAAGTCTATAAATGCTTACGGCCATACCACCTTCGGCACGCCCGATCTCGTCTGATCTCGTTCAGGTGCGCAAAGCAGGAAGTGAAGGAAGCAGGAAAAAGTTTGTTGGCAGAGTAGGCTGATACAGCAGCCTGGTGTTTTTTTCTTCTTGTTGATTTGTAGATTATATTCTTTTGACAAAATCGTAATTTAATTATAGTTCTAAATCTCCCCACAGCTTTTTTTGCTGTTTGGGGAGGCTTTCATTTGACGGATGGACCACATGGCAGCAGACAAAGGACCGGAGCAGACAATGCCTAGCAGTGGAGTTGGAGCACTGGAGGAAGAGGGAAGGAACGGGATTGAGAATCGGCCAGAAACGGGAGAAGGACGGCAGAAAGAGTACGGGAAAGAGCTGACAGTGGACGTTGAGGTGGAGGGAACAGCGGTGATTTCCATGATGGATATTCTGCGGGAAGTAGCAGTGCAATGTGGAGTGGTGAGCGGATGCCGTGTGAGAGGGGAAAAAAACTATGAAATCACCATGAAGGATGAGGTGGGAAAGCGCAAGCTCCTGGATGGCGTGCGTGTAAAAGGAGCCTTAGTGCATGGCAGGGAGATTGTGAACAGTGACATGGTGGTGTCATTTATTAACTTGCCTGTTTACATGGAAGATGCAACAATACTGGCAAGGCTGGAGGAGTGGGGTGTGCGGCCAATATCTGTCATCAAACGGCGCAAGTGGCCGGGGACGGAGATTGCGGACGGGACAAGATTTTTAAAAGTCCGCTTTAATGAGCAGGTACGATCACTCCCGTACTCAACCAAGTTAGAGACACTGAGAGGAGCGGAGTACTTTAGAGTGATACATGATCGACAGGTGCGGGTGTGCCGACTCTGCATCAAGCCAGGACACATCTTCAGGGAGTGCCCTGATTTCAAGTGCTTCAGGTGCCAGAAGACAGGGCATTATGCGCGGGAGTGTGAGGAACGGAACGCAGCGGCGAGAGAGGAGGAGAGAGGAGAACAAATGGAGGATAAGGACGGAGAGAGCGATGACGGAAGGGGAGCTGAAGAGGAGACGGGAGGTGAGAACGAGGAAGCGGAAAAAGAACTGGAATGGCGGTATAGATCTGACAGCGGCGACAGTGCTGAGAAGGACGGTGACGAACAGATGATGGAGCAGGGGGGAAAAGCGGAGGACGATGATGTGGCGGAGGATACAGACGATGAACGAGGGAGAGCAGAACAACCGGTGGAAAAAATAGATGAGGAGCAAAGACAGGAGGGCAGAGGACGAAAAGGAGGGAAGAAGACAAAAGAACTGGCCGCCAAAAGGAAAGCAGAGGAGGAGAAGACACGGGGAGTGAGAAGTAAAGGACCGCGGTCTGGCATGTGAGTCTTGCTTTGGTTTTTGGTTTAAATATTTTCTTTCTTTTAGCTCTCATGACCACAGTAACTTCTGTTAATGTGAATGGTTTAAGGGACAGAGGCAAACTGAGGTCACTTTTAAATATATATAGAAGTGACATCCTATGCATACAGGAGACAAATTGGGATGACGTAAAAGTTATAGAGGTAAAGGAGGTGGGGGGGGGGGAGATTTATTATAATAACGGGGCTAAGAACGCAAGAGGGGTGGCTATAATGATTAAAAAACATAGGGTAGATGAGATAAAAGAGATATATAAAGATAGGACAGGGAGGATAATAGTCATAGAGTTTAAGTATCAAAATGTGTTGTTTAGACTAATTAATATATATGTTCCGAATATAGAAATAGATAAAAGAATTATAATAGAGGAGCTGAAAGGGCTAGTGATTGGGAGATGTATAATAGTAGGGGATTTTAATACTAAATGTAGCAGGTTAGATATAGGGCAAGGTGTAGTGTTCAGATGGGAAAAGTCGAGGGAGAGCTTGTTAGACATGATGAAGGACAAGAATTTAGTAGATGTGTGGAGAAATGAGAATCCAGAGAGGAGGGAATTCACCAGGAGACAAATGAGGGATGGTGTACTGAAACAAAGCAGGATAGATTTGGTTTTAACACAGGGAGAGAACATAAAACATGTAGACAGAATAAGACATGAAATAAATGCACTGAGTGACCACGACGGGGTGAGATTCAGAATTAAAGTAGGGAGAGAGGAGATAGGGGGAGGGATGTGGATTTTGAATGCAGGTTATATTGAAGAGGATGAATATAAACAACAGATTAGGGAGTTATTAGATATGGAGAATGAGAAAATTAAAGAATATGTTGAAGAGAATAGGGCAGATACTCAGATTGGGGAGATATGGGAGAAAGTGAAGAATAAGATTAAATCAATAAGCATTTGGTACAGTAAGAAAAGAAAAGTGAAAATGATGAAGAAAGAGAAGGAGTTGAGGGAAAGACTGAGGGTAGAGCTGAGTAAAGCAGAGAATGAAGAAGGTTACAGCATGGAGAATTATATAGAGGTAAAGATGGAACTTCAGAGATATGAGGCAGAGAAATGTAGAGGAGCAATTTTACGGAGCAAAGCTAAATAAGCGCTGGAGGGAGAAAGGTGCACAGCGTATTTTCTGGGCCTAGAAAAAAGCAAACAAAGCAGGACATATATACACGAAATCAGGAAAAAGGAGGGGGAGGTAGTAGCAGACTATGTGGCCATACTGGAGAGGGTGCAAGAGTTTTATGGGGAGTTATATCAGAGAGGTGGATTAGAGGAGGACAGTATAGTGGAGGTACTGGATAGTGTCGAAAGCAAGCTGAGTGTGGACGATAGTAAATGGTGTGACAGAGAGATAAGTAGGATGGAGGTGATGGAGGCGATAGAGGGGCTGAAAAGCGGGAAGAGTCCTGGGAGTGATGGGATAGGGATTGAATTTTATAAAGTATATAAGGAGCAGATGGCATCAATTTTAGTAGAGGTATTCAGGGAGACTGAGAAAACAGGGATAGTGCAGGGTAGGATGGTAGAAGGTGTGATTACCTTAGTTTTTAAGAAGAAAGGAAGTAAACTAGACTTGCAGAATTATAGGCCTATAAGTCTGCTAAATGTAGATTACAAAATTCTGGCCAAGGTGTTGGCTAACAGAATAAAACGAGTGATAGGGGATATAATCAAAACATCTCAAAGTTACAGTATACCAGGTAGGGATATAGCTGACACAATAGCGACAGTTAGGGATACAATAGAATTCATGAAGAGAGACGGAACAGGGGGAATAGTGTTAGCTATAGATTGGAATAAAGCATTTGATAGGGTGGAGCATGAGTTTTTATTTAGATTACTGGTGAGATTTGGATTTGGAGAGAGATTAGTGGGGTGGGTCAGGAGGTTGTACGAGGGTGCAAGGAGCTGTGTCAAAGTAAATGGAGTGCTGACTGACAGATTTTGTCTTGGGAGATCGATAAGGCAGGGATGTCCCCTATCGGCGTTGCTCTATGCCATTTCGGCAGAGCCCCTGGCCTTACTAATTAAAAACGACGCAAGAGTTCAGGGCATACAACTACCATCTGGGAGCATACATACAATAAATCAATATGCAGACGACACAACAATAACGGTGAGGGATGGGAACAGTGTGAAAAGGGTGCTAGAATTGGCAGAGATATATGGGAGAGCGTCGGGCGCTAGAATAAATAAAGAAAAATCAGAAATAATGTATATAGGTAACATAGAGAGAGAGGGAGTAGGTTTAAGGGTGCAGGATAGGTATATTAAAGTGTTGGGCATATATTTAGGTGTTGAAACTAAAGAGGCAACTGAGACAACATGGACAGGAGTTATCAACAAAATAAAAACTGTATGTGGGAGGTGGAAGGCAAGGAAGCTCAGGTTAAAGGGAAAGGTTACAGTGGTTAATAGTTTGCTACTATCAGGCTATGTGTATGTGTTGTCTGTATTAGAAATGCCAATATGGGTTAAGAACGACCTTAACAAAATTGTGTGTGATTTTATATGGGAGGGGAAAGGAGTTAAGATTGCACATGGGACACTGGTGGGAAAAAGGTGTGAAGGAGGGCTGAATTTATTAGATATAGAAACAAAAAAGACAGCATTAAGGATTAAAACGGTGAAGAAATATATTGTGGGAGGATATAAATATGGGTGGAAGGATTTTATGGAGAAATATATGAATGATGTGGGTGGCATAGGACAGTATGTGTGGTACATGGGCCTAAAACAGTCAATGACGATAACCATACCAGAATTTTATAGGGAGGTCTTTGAAGCCTGGAGGAAATTCTTACCTAAGATGCAATATGAATGTGAGAGGATACTACCGTTGGTAAAACTGCCCCTGTTTTTAAACGAAAAAATTAAACACAATGGCAAAACATTATATGAGCCAAAATTCATCGAAGGAGGGATTAGACAAATAAAGGACATCATTTATGAGGTCATCCCAGGATTCTTAAGAAATAATTGCATATATGATCAGGTATGTGACCTGGAGGGGATGGATAATAGAGAGAAAATAAATAAAATATATGAAAAGATTAAAACCAGTATACCCTTAGAGTGGGCCAGGATCATACAAAGTGAATGTGTGGTGAAGGGAGAGACAAGTATGCCTGAGCTATATGTGATGGAGAATGGGAAAAAGATTAAAATGGGAGAAATGAGTGTGAAGAAAGTATACAGTTGGTTGATAGTGGATGTGATGAAGGAGCCGGCAGCTGAGAAAGTGTGGAGCAGAGTGTTTGTGGGTTTGAATGTAAAGAAAATATGGTCAAATATGGGGATAAGGTATAATAGTATAGAGTGTGAGAACAACGATTTCTTGATCAGACACAATAGGATTTATACAAACGTGGTGCTAAATAAGATTAATAATGATGTAAATGTGATGTGTGATGTTTGCAAAAGTGGTCATGAGAGCTTTTTACATTATTTTTTGGACTGTGGGGAGTTAGTTGATTTCTTTGAGTTTTTGAAAGAACTGTTGAAAGATAACTGGGCTGCTGAGTTGGACTTGGAGGGAGGGTGGAGGACATTGTTTTTGTTTGGCACGTTTGAAAAAAGAATAGACGTTAATTTTTGTTTAATGAATTTTGTTTTGAGTCATGCCAGACTCGCGGTCGTCTGCAGGAGGAACTACGCACACTTTGAGGGGCGGAAAGTGAAAATAAAAATGTTGTTTAAATCAATAATGAAAAGAGATGTGAACTTAATGTATAAGTATGGAGGGGAGAAGGCGGAACATTTCTTTTTGAGTGGGAGTAAATTAGTCTTTGAAGGGGAGGGAGGGGAGATTTTGTTTAACTGGTGAAAAGACTGGGGCATGCAGATTGATCTGTATTTTCTGATTTGGCGCAACATTTGTGCTGTCTTCATTAGGATTAAGTGATGTGGGAAGGATAAGGGAAGGGGATTAAGTTGGGTGTGTAAAAGTTTTTTTTCTCAGAGATGATGTATGTAAATAATACTCTGTTATCGGTTGCTGTAAATGTGTGAACTGGAAAATAATAAAAAAAGATAAAAAAAAAAAAAAAAAAAGGCACGCCCGATCTCGTCTGATCTCGGAAGCTAAGCAGGGTCGGGCCTGGTTAGTACTTGGATGGGTGACCGCCTGGGAATACCAGGTGCTGTAAGCATTATACTATTTCAACTCGAGCTCATTGGATGCAATGGCCTACCGTGCGCTGATCTTTAGCGCCCACTGTTTTGGAGAATTTAAGCAACATACAGACTCTGACGACGTCTCCTCAAACTCTATTTGTGAAACATGTGGACAGTGTAGTGATGTAGCAGAGAGCTGCAATGACGGCGGTCCACATTAGTCCATCCCAGGTTTTGCAACGCTACGTTTCTTCAAAAGATCACGCAAACGATGACGTCCAAGCAGTGTAATGCATTGCGTTCAAATATGTAACTCTGAGTCTGGAATAACGTATTCATTCATTCATTATGGATCTAATCATTGTTTCTGTACAAGTCCCGTCTCTGGCCACGGCAGCGCTCTCACTCCTTACGTCCTCCCCCTGTATAAAAGCTAATATGGTCAAGTCTATAATTGCTTACGGCCATACTACCTTAGGTACGCACGATCTCGTCTGATCTCGGAAGCTAAGCAGGGTCGGGCCTGGTTAGTACTTGGATGGGTGACCGCCTGGGAATACCAGGTGCTGTAAGCATTATACTATTTCAACTCGAGCTCATTGGATGCAATGGCCTACCGTGCGCTGATCTTTAGCGCCCACTGTTTTGGAGAATTTAAGCAACATACAGACTCTGACGACGTCTCCTCAAACTCTATTTGTGAAACATGTGGACAGTGTAGTGACGTAGCAGAGAGCTGCAATGACGGCGGTCCACCTTAGTCCATCCCAGGTTCTGCAACGCTACGTTTCTTCAAAAGATCACGCAAACGATGACGCCCAAGCAGTGTAATGCATTGCGTTCAAATATGTAACTCTGAGTCTGGAATAACGTATATATTCATTCATTATGGATCTAATCATTGTTTCTGTACAAGTCCCGTCTCTGGCCACGGCAGCGCTCTCACTCCTTACGTCCTCCCCCTGTATAAAAGCTAATATGGTCAAGTCTATAATTGCTTACGGCCATACCACCCTGGCGCCCCCTACAGTGTCGGAGTACGTAGTGTTTTTGGACAGCCGCATGGTAAATTGTTTGTTTTGGTGGAGAGAGTTTTCTTTGGAGTATTGCTATCTGGTCTAACAACCCAGTTATTTTGTGTTTTTTTTCGTCCCCCGCAGTCATAGACTGTTGGGGGATTGCCCTGAGTTATTATATATATTTTTTTTCAGTCGTTTTTGTTCGTTTGCAACTGTGGAGGCGAGAATGATCCGGGGCCTAGCTTCGGCGAAGCCACCGGGGGAAATGAGTGCCGGCGGGCAGCGTGCTGGAGGGACGGTGAATGGAGCAGGACGTGAGGTGGAGGAGGACGGAAAAGCTGGCGGGTTGCGAGGAGGAAGGAGTATTGCGGAGGAGTCGGGAGGAGAAAGGAGAGAAGGAGAGAGCGGGGGAGATGGGAACGGCAAGGCGGCTGGAGGCAGGCATGAGCAGGTGGCTGGTGGAGAAACAGTGGACGGGATAAAGAAGATAGAGCGCAAGTATGAGAGGAGGCTCACGGTTTGCGTGGAGCAGTGCGGGGACGTTATACCCATAGGAGAATTAATGAAGGCTATGGCGGTTGTGTGCGGAGAAATAAGGGCCTGTAGGGTGCTGGCCCTCGGGAAGCTGGAGGTGACGGTGTGCGGAGAGAGGGGGAAGGACCGTCTGCTCGATGGGTTTAAAATACACAACACTAGGATTACTGCCAGAGAACTTTGCAATGACGAGCTGGTGGTCTCTTTTCTTACCCTGCCAGCATACACTTCTGATGACGAAATCCTGGATAAACTAAGTGGGTGGGGAGTCCGGGCGATTTCGTCTATTAAGAGGAGGATGTGGCCGGGCACCAATATTGCCGATGGAACAAGGATTGTACGGGTCAAATTTAATGAGCTCGTGCAATCCTTGCCATATTCTACTAAATTCAACACGGCAACGGGTGTTGAATACTTTAGAGTAATCCATGACCGTCAGATGAAGGTATGTAGGAGCTGTATGCAGCCGGGCCACATCCTGCGTGAGTGCCCGGATTTTACCTGCCATAATTGCGGATGCCAGGGCCACTACGCTCGGGAGTGTGCCACAGGGGTGGTAAAGTGTCTGACATGCCGGAGGAGAGAGAGAGACTGTATATGCCCGGTGGAGAAGGAGGCGGAGGAGGATGGCGGCGAGCTGGATGGCAGTGAACCGGGGGCGCCGGACGACGGTGGTGGTGAGGACGAGGAGGAGGGCATGGGCGCGAGCATGGACCGGGACGGTGCCTCTGGGGGGGAGGAATTCCCCACGTTGTTGGAGGAGGAGCTCACCTCGGGCCAGCCTGCGGACCTGAGGGGAGAGCGGAGCGAGGGCCTGCCGCGGCGGAAGGGAGACAGGAGCGCGAGAGGCAGAGGTGAAAGACGGGAAGGGGTAAGAATGTTTGGGGATGGGACGGGGAAAACTATACTTAAAATGACTTGGGGCAATGATGAGGTGGGTGAGAGTGGGGATTTTGTTGATAATACTGGGAGGGAGGGGAGCTCGGGGAGTGATATGGACATGGAGGAGCTAAGGGAGGCGAAAAGAAGGCTGTCCGCGGGGCAAGAAACGGAGGGGAGGGGGAAGAAGAACAAGAATTGTTAATTTTTTTGATGAAGGTTAATGTGCTAGCTGGCTCTTTTTCGTTGGTTTTTCCTTATTTTATTTTTATTATTTATGGCTTTGGTTATCTTTTCCCTGAATGCGAACGGTTTGAGAACTGAATATAAAAGAAATGCCATATTGGACATAAGAGCTGATATTTTGTGTTTGCAGGAAACTAGGTGGGATGACAACCTACTGAATATGAGTAGAAAGCAGTGGAAAGGCCAGATTTATGTTTCTGAAGGGACTCCCAGGGCCAGGGGAGTGGCGATATGCTTTAATAGTGCTAAAATAACGGGGATCAATTTAGTTCATAGAGATTTAGAGGGGAGGTTGTTAGTTGTTGATTGTGTTTATGAGGGGAGGGAACTTAGAATAATTAATTTATATGCACCCAATGGGGAGAAGGAGAGGAGGGGTTTTTTGGCTGGTTTGAATGTGTGGTGCAACCCTAACTGTATGATTGTGGGGGATTTTAATGTTATTTTGACTCGGTCTGATTTGTCGAGGAACAATACGTTTAAAGGGGACAGCACTAGGCGAACCCTTAGGGATTTGATGGAGAACTATCAATTGGTAGACATATGGAGAGTCCTACACCCGTGGAAAAGGGTTTTTTCAAGGAGGCAACTTGTTGCTAATACTCTGAAACAGAGTAGAATTGACTTTGTGTTGGTACAAAGTGGTAATGTTAAATTAATTAAGAGTGTGGAATACATCAATAATACTTGGAGTGACCACGCGGGGATTAGGTTAGAGGTGGGAGGGAGGGGAGGGAGTGTTAACCAGAGGCCTTGGTGCTTTAATGCCAGCTTTTTGGGAGATGCTGTGTTTGTGAAGAGCATGGGGTTTTTTTTGAAGAGAATGATGGATGAATGGAATGATGATGCGAATATGAGTGTGTGGTGGGAGAGTGTGAAAATAAGAATTAAAAACAAATGTGTCAGGTATGGTATAGAAAAAAGGAAAAGGGAAAATGCAGAGGAGGTTCATTTGAGAAAACAACTAAATGAGGAAATTAAACTGTTAGATGAGGAGGGTAATATATGTACGGGAAAATATGTGGATTTAAAAGAAAAATTGAGTGCCTTAGAGGTAGCGAAGTGTAGAGGGGCTGCTATTAGAAGCAGGATTCAATATATGTATGAAGGGGAAAGGAGCACAGCCTTTTTCCTGGGTTTGGAAAAACAAAAACAAAATAAAACGGAGATAAAGGAAGTATTAGATAATAATGGTCAAATAATAACTGATAAGGAAGAGATATTAAAAGTAGTTAGGGATTATTATGAGTGTTTATTTAAAAAAGATGCATGTGATGAGGATAGTGTGGGAGAGGCCTTAGAGGCACTGGAGAGGACTTTAAGTAGAGAGGATAGTGCTTGGTGCGATTGTGAATTTTCTGTGCAAGAGATTTATAGTGCTATTGATGGACTAAACAAGAATAAGAGCCCGGGGAGTGATGGTCTGACAGCCGAGTTTTACGTCGGCTTTAAGGGAATTCTGGCTCCGGTGGTTGAAAAACTCTGCAAGTATGTGGAGAAAACAGGCTGGCTCCCGGAGAGTATGGGATTAGGCATAATTACGATTTTTTATAAAAATAAGGGTGATAACAAAAATCTTGATAACTATAGGCCAATCAGTCTACTCAACACTGACTATAAAATAATTGCTAAGATACTTGCGAATAGAATGAGGTAGGTAATAGGTTCAGTAATAGGTCCAACTCAAGCGTATAGCATTCCGGGGAGGGACATTGGGGATTCGATAATAACAATAAAACAGGTAGTAAGAGATATGGAAGGGGTGGGAGGATTGTGGCTGGGGATTGATTTAAACAAAGCGTTTGATAGGGTGGATCAGGATTTTTTGGGGAGGGTACTGGAGAAACTTGGATTTGGGACTAAATTAAGGGGGTGGGTGGGTTTGCTCTATGGGGGGGCTAAGAGTAAAATTAAGTGTAACGGTGCTCTGACTGACTCTTTCGATGTCAAGAGGTCAGTGAGGCAGGGCTGCCCAATGTCAGCACTGCTCTACAGCATGGTGGCGGAGCCGTTGGCGGCTTTAATTTTGAATGATAAAAGAGTGTGTGGAATAGGTAAGGGAAAAATTAGTTTAATGCAGTATGCGGATGATATTAATGTAATGGTTAAAAGTGAGAATGATGTTGATATAGTGTTGAAACATATAGCAACTTATGAGAGAGCTTCAGGAGCAAAAATTAATATGGAAAAGTCTGAAATAATGGGGATGGGTAGGAACAAAGACCTAAATAACAAATGGGGATTCAAAGTAGTGGAGAATAAAAGAAAAGTGCTCGGAGTGTATGTTGGTAGTGATGAGAATGAATGCGATGATTTGACGTGGAAGGAGGTTATTGGGCGTATGCAAAAGACCCTGAATATGTGGAGGGCTAGGGGTCTGCTGTTGAGGGGAAGGGTGGCCGTCACCAATGCTCTAGTGTTGTCGCAGGTGAACCATGCCTTGAGCACTTGTGCGCTTCCGACTTGGGCTGAGCAGAAGATTGCTAAAGTCGTTAGAGACTTTATTTGGAGGAGCAAAGCAGCCAGTATAGCGCATAGAACGCTGATAAGGGTCAATGATCAGGGTGGGCTAGGATTGATGGACGTACTCGCAAAAAGAACTGCGTTACGAACTAAATTGATAGGCAAATTTAGGGATGCAAGTCGGGAGGCGGCCTGGAAGGGCCACTTCAGCCAGTGGCTGAGCACATTTGGTCTCTTAAGTAATGACAATTTGTTGCAGACGCAGAACGCAGCGGCATATGCACATCTGCCGCGGTTCTTCCAGGAGGTGCTCAACGCGTGGTTCCTGCTGTTTGATAAGACTACACTCGTATGCGAGTCAAGAGCGTCTGTGATGAGGCTGCCGTTCCTCTCCAGCCCATATTTTAAACAGGGGGGCGGAGGGGTCATCAAGAGCGTGGCTCTTGAGAGGGCGGGGCTGAAGCGGGTGGGAGATCTAGTTGACAGGGGAGGGAGATGGGATAAAGAAAGAGTGATTAGGATAATGAGAGGGAAGGGGATAACATATAGGAGGGGAGTGATTGTGAAAGTGTTGGAGAGAGTGGAAGAGTGTGTGATGAGTGAATGGGGGGACGGGTTTAGAAATAAGGGGAGGGTTGGGCAGGATGATGCGGTGGGAATCTTCCTGTGCCTGGGGGGGGAGACACACGCCATTACTGATGTCAAAACACAGATTTGGTATAAGCATGCATTGACACATAGAGTGCAAAAACCCACATGTGAGAGTAAATGGGCAGACACATATCCGGACATTACACCCAACATTTTGTGGAAGTACATTAACATACCGCACACACCGCATGCAATATTTGATCTTGATTTCAAGATAAGGCACAGGAGGATTTTCACATGCATCATCCTGCACCAAATGCACAGGGGAGTGTATGGGAGGACGTGTATGGTGTGTGAAAGTGGGGATGAAGACGTGAATCACATTTTTGTGCATTGTTGCGAGCTAGCGGAATTCTGGGGAAAAATCAAGGGGCTGCTGGGAGGGTGCAGTGTGGGAGACTGCTGGGTGGAACGGGGGTGGGAATTGTCTGTACTCTTGGGAGTGAGTAGGAAATATAGAAATTGGAAAATGATCAATATGATCTTTGGATTCGCAAGGAGGGCGATTTTTAACAGACGCAATTTTGCGCTGTATGAAAGGAGAAAGTTGGATGCATGGAGGCTGTTTGTGAATGAATGGAAAAGACACTTACGAATGCTGTATGTTGTGGACGAGGCTTTGTTTGTGAGTATGTTTGTAGAGAGCGCGGGAGTATGTGGTGTGAATGAGAATGGAATTGTATGGATGACTGAGCAGGGCACCGTTTGGGGTTGATTTGGGTGGTTTAAAGGGGGTGACTTATTTTTGGAGGTGGGAGAGTGGGGTTTTTTTGGGGGGATTTTGGTTTTGTGTGGTTTTTTCGAATGAGGGGTGGTTTAATTTTGTGGGTAAATGGTCGAGGTTAAAAGATTCTGTGTTTGGCTGTTCGGTTTGTGCTTTGGGTTTGAGGGGCGGTTTAATTTCGAGGGTAAGTGTATTCGGGAAAAGATATTGCTTTTGCTGTGTGGTTCTTATTTTTAATTTAAAAGAGAAAGTGTGTTTAGTTAATTGTTTGTGCGGTTTCTGAGGGTGGTTTAATTTGTGGGACTGTTTTTCATTTACTTTTATTGATTTACGTATAAATGAATGCGTAATTGTATTAAATGGAATATATTTTTGATAATAAAAAAAGATAAAAAAAAAAAAAAAAAAGGCACGCCCGATCTCGTCTGATCTCGGAAGCTAAGCAGGGTCGGGCCTGGTTAGTACTTGGATGGGTGACCGCCTGGGAATACCAGGTGCTGTAAGCATTATACTTTTTCAACTCGAGCTCATTGGATGCAATGGCCTACGTGCTGATCTTTAGCGCCCACTGTTTTGGAGAATTTAAGCAACATACAGACTCTGACGACGTCTCCTCAAACTCTATTTGTGAAACATGTGGACACTGTAGTGACGTAGCAGAGAGCTGCAATGACGGCGGTCCACCTTAGTCCATCCCAGGTTTTGCAACGCTACGTTTCTTCAAAAGATCACGCAAACGATGACGCCCAAGCAGTGTAATGCATTGCGTTCAAATATGTTGCTCTGAGTCTGGAATAACGTATTCATTCATTCATTATGGATCTAATCATTGTTTCTGTACAAGTCCCGTCTCTGGCCACGGCAGCGCTCTCACTCCTTACGTCCTCCCCCTGTATAAAAGCTAATATGGTCAAGTCTATAATTGCTTACGGCCATACCACCTTAGGCACGCCCGATCTCGTCTGATCTCGGAAGATAAGCAGGGTCGGGCCTGGTTAGTACTTCGATGGGTGACCGCCTGGGAATACCAGGTGCTGTAAGCATTATACTATTTCAACTCGAGCTCATTGGATGCAATGGCCTACCGTGCGCTGATCTTTAGCGCCCACTGTTTTGGAGAATTTAAGCAACATACAGACTCTGACGACGTCTCCTCAAACTCTATTTGTGAAACATGTGGACAGTGTAGTGACGTAGTAGAGAGCTGCAATGACGGCGGTCCACCTTAGTCCATCCCAGGTTTTGCAACGCTACGTTTCTTCAAAAGATCACGCAAACGATGACGCCCAAGCAGTGTAATGCATTGCGTTCAAATATGTTGCTCTGAGTCTGGAATAACGTATTCATTCATTCATTATGGATCTAATCATTGTTTCTGTACAAGTCCCGTCTCTGGCCACGGCAGCGCTCTCACTCCTTACGTCCTCCCCCTGTATAAAAGCTAATATGGTCAAGTCTATAATTGCTTACGGCCATACAACCTTAGGCACGCCCGATCTCGTCTGATCTCGGAAGCTAAGCAGGGTCGGGCCTGGTTAGTACTTGGATGGGTGACCGCCTGGGAATACCAGGTGCTGTAAGCATTATACTTTTTCAACTCGAGCTCATTGGATGCAATGGCCTACCGTGCGCTGATCTTTAGCGCCCACTGTTTTGGAGAATTTAAGCAACATACAGACTCTGACGACGTCTCCTCAAACTCTATTTGTGAAACATGTGGACAGTGTAGTGACGTAGTAGAGAGCTGCAATGACGGCGGTCCACCTTAGTCCATCCCAGGTTTTGCAACGCTACGTTTCTTCAAAAGATCACGCAAACGATGACGCCCAAGCAGTGTAATGCATTGCGTTCAAATATGTTGCTCTGAGTCTGGAATAACGTATTCATTCATTCATTATGGATCTAATCATTGTTTCTGTACAAGTCCCGTCTCTGGCCACGGCAGCGCTCTCACTCCTTACGTCCTCCCCCTGTATAAAAGCTAATATGGTCAAGTCTATAATTGCTTACGGCCATACCACCTTAGGCACGCCCGATCTCGTCTGATCTCGGAAGCTAAGCAGGGTCGGGGCCTGGTTAGTACTTGGATGGGTGACCGCCTGGGAATACCAGGTGCTGTAAGCATTATACTTTTTCAACTCGAGCTCATTGGATGCAATGGCCTACCGTGCGCTGATCTTTAGCGCCCACTGTTTTGGAGAATTTAAGCAACATACAGACTCTGACGACGTCTCCTCAAACTCTATTTGTGAAACATGTGGACAGTGTAGTGACTGTAGCAGAGAGCTGCAATGACGGCGGTCCACCTTAGTCCATCCCAGGTTTTGCAACGCTACGTTTCTTCAAAAGATCACGCAAACGATGACGCCCAAGCAGTGTAATGCATTGCGTTCAAATATGTAACTCTGAGTCTGGAATAACGTATTCATTCATTCATTATGGATCTAATCATTGTTTCTGTACAAGTCCCGTCTCTGGCCACGGCAGCGCTCTCACTCCTTACGTCCTCCTCCTGTATAAAAGCTAATATGGTCAAGTCTATAAATGCTTACGGCCATACCACCTTAGGCACGCCCGATCTCGTCTGATCTCGTTCAGGTGCGCAAAGCAGGAAGTGAAGGAAGCAGGAAAAAGTTTGTTGGCAGAGTAGGCTGATACAGCAGCCTGGTGTTTTTTTCTTCTTGTTGATTTGTAGATTATATTCTTTTGACAAAATCGTAATTTAATTATAGTTCTAAATCTCCCCACAGCTTTTTTTGCTGTTTGGGGAGGCTTTCATTTGACGGATGGACCACATGGCAGCAGACAAAGGACCGGAGCAGACAATGCCTAGCAGTGGAGTTGGAGCACTGGAGGAAGAGGGAAGGAACGGGATTGAGAATCGGCCAGAAACGGGAGAAGGACGGCAGAAAGAGTACGGGAAAGAGCTGACAGTGGACGTTGAGGTGGAGGGAACAGCGGTGATTTCCATGATGGATATTCTGCGGGAAGTAGCAGTGCAATGTGGAGTGGTGAGCGGATGCCGTGTGAGAGGGGAAAAAAACTATGAAATCACCATGAAGGATGAGGTGGGAAAGCGCAAGCTCCTGGATGGCGTGCGTGTAAAAGGAGCCTTAGTGCATGGCAGGGAGATTGTGAACAGTGACATGGTGGTGTCATTTATTAACTTGCCTGTTTACATGGAAGATGCAACAATACTGGCAAGGCTGGAGGAGTGGGGTGTGCGGCCAATATCTGTCATCAAACGGCGCAAGTGGCCGGGGACGGAGATTGCGGACGGGACAAGATTTTTAAAAGTCCGCTTTAATGAGCAGGTACGATCACTCCCGTACTCAACCAAGTTAGAGACACTGAGAGGAGCGGAGTACTTTAGAGTGATACATGATCGACAGGTGCGGGTGTGCCGACTCTGCATCAAGCCAGGACACATCTTCAGGGAGTGCCCTGATTTCAAGTGCTTCAGGTGCCAGAAGACAGGGCATTATGCGCGGGAGTGTGAGGAACGGAACGCAGCGGCGAGAGAGGAGGAGAGAGGAGAACAAATGGAGGATAAGGACGGAGAGAGCGATGACGGAAGGGGAGCTGAAGAGGAGACGGGAGGTGAGAACGAGGAAGCGGAAAAAGAACTGGAATGGCGGTATAGATCTGACAGCGGCGACAGTGCTGAGAAGGACGGTGACGAACAGATGATGGAGCAGGGGGGAAAAGCGGAGGACGATGATGTGGCGGAGGATACAGACGATGAACGAGGGAGAGCAGAACAACCGGTGGAAAAAATAGATGAGGAGCAAAGACAGGAGGGCAGAGGACGAAAAGGAGGGAAGAAGACAAAAGAACTGGCCGCCAAAAGGAAAGCAGAGGAGGAGAAGACACGGGGAGTGAGAAGTAAAGGACCGCGGTCTGGCATGTGAGTCTTGCTTTGGTTTTTGGTTTAAATATTTTCTTTCTTTTAGCTCTCATGACCACAGTAACTTCTGTTAATGTGAATGGTTTAAGGGACAGAGGCAAACTGAGGTCACTTTTAAATATATATAGAAGTGACATCCTATGCATACAGGAGACAAATTGGGATGACGGAAAAGTTATAGAGGTAAAGGAGGTGTGGGGGGGGGAGATTTATTATAATAACGGGGCTAAGAACGCAAGAGGGGTGGCTATAATGATTAAAAAACATAGGGTAGATGAGATAAAAGAGATATATAAAGATAGGACAGGGAGGATAATAGTCATAGAGTTTAAGTATCAAAATGTGTTGTTTAGACTAATTAATATATATGTTCCGAATATAGAAATAGATAAAAGAATTATAATAGAGGAGCTGAAAGGGCTAGTGATTGGGAGATGTATAATAGTAGGGGATTTTAATACTAAATGTAGCAGGTTAGATATAGGGCAAGGTGTAGTGTTCAGATGGGAAAAGTCGAGGGAGAGCTTGTTAGACATGATGAAGGACAAGAATTTAGTAGATGTGTGGAGAAATGAGAATCCAGAGAGGAGGGAATTCACCAGGAGACAAATGAGGGATGGTGTACTGAAACAAAGCAGGATAGATTTGGTTTTAACACAGGGAGAGAACATAAAACATGTAGACAGAATAAGACATGAAATAAATGCACTGAGTGACCACGACGGGGTGAGATTCAGAATTAAAGTAGGGAGAGAGGAGATAGGGGGAGGGATGTGGATTTTGAATGCAGGTTATATTGAAGAGGATGAATATAAACAACAGATTAGGGAGTTATTAGATATGGAGAATGAGAAAATTAAAGAATATGTTGAAGAGAATAGGGCAGATACTCAGATTGGGGAGATATGGGAGAAAGTGAAGAATAAGATTAAATCAATAAGCATTTGGTACAGTAAGAAAAGAAAAGTGAAAATGATGAAGAAAGAGAAGGAGTTGAGGGAAAGACTGAGGGTAGAGCTGAGTAAAGCAGAGAATGAAGAAGGTTACAGCATGGAGAATTATATAGAGGTAAAGATGGAACTTCAGAGATATGAGGCAGAGAAATGTAGAGGAGCAATTTTACGGAGCAAAGCTAAATATGCGCTGGAGGGAGAAAGGTGCACAGCGTATTTTCTGGGCCTAGAAAAAAGCAAACAAAGCAGGACATATATACACGAAATCAGGAAAAAGGAGGGGGAGGTAGTAGCAGACTATGTGGCCATACTGGAGAGGGTGCAAGAGTTTTATGGGGAGTTATATCAGAGAGGTGGATTAGAGGAGGACAGTATAGTGGAGGTACTGGATAGTGTCGAAAGCAAGCTGAGTGTGGACGATAGTAAATGGTGTGACAGAGAGATAAGTAGGATGGAGGTGATGGAGGCGATAGAGGGGCTGAAAAGCGGGAAGAGTCCTGGGAGTGATGGGATAGGGATTGAATTTTATAAAGTATATAAGGAGCAGATGGCATCAATTTTAGTAGAGGTATTCAGGGAGACTGAGAAAACAGGGATAGTGCAGGGTAGGATGGTAGAAGGTGTGATTACCTTAGTTTTTAAGAAGAAAGGAAGTAAACTAGACTTGCAGAATTATAGGCCTATAAGTCTGCTAAATGTAGATTACAAAATTCTGGCCAAGGTGTTGGCTAACAGAATAAAACGAGTGATAGGGGATATAATCAAAACATCTCAAAGTTACAGTATACCAGGTAGGGATATAGCTGACACAATAGCGACAGTTAGGGATACAATAGAATTCATGAAGAGAGACGGAACAGGGGGAATAGTGTTAGCTATAGATTGGAATAAAGCATTTGATAGGGTGGAGCATGAGTTTTTATTTAGATTACTGGTGAGATTTGGATTTGGAGAGAGATTAGTGGGGTGGGTCAGGAGGTTGTACGAGGGTGCAAGGAGCTGTGTCAAAGTAAATGGAGTGCTGACTGACAGATTTTGTCTTGGGAGATCGATAAGGCAGGGATGTCCCCTATCGGCGTTGCTCTATGCCATTTCGGCAGAGCCCCTGGCCTTACTAATTAAAAACGACGCAAGAGTTCAGGGCATACAACTACCATCTGGGAGCATACATACAATAAATCAATATGCAGACGACACAACAATAACGGTGAGGGATGGGAACAGTGTGAAAAGGGTGCTAGAATTGGCAGAGATATATGGGAGAGCGTCGGGCGCTAGAATAAATAAAGAAAAATCAGAAATAATGTATATAGGTAACATAGAGAGAGAGGGAGTAGGTTTAAGGGTGCAGGATAGGTATATTAAAGTGTTGGGCATATATTTAGGTGTTGAAACTAAAGAGGCAACTGAGACAACATGGACAGGAGTTATCAACAAAATAAAAACTGTATGTGGGAGGTGGAAGGCAAGGAAGCTCAGGTTAAAGGGAAAGGTTACAGTGGTTAATAGTTTGCTACTATCAGGCTATGTGTATGTGTTGTCTGTATTAGAAATGCCAATATGGGTTAAGAACGACCTTAACAAAATTGTGTGTGATTTTATATGGGAGGGGAAAGGAGTTAAGATTGCACATGGGACACTGGTGGGAAAAAGGTGTGAAGGAGGGCTGAATTTATTAGATATAGAAACAAAAAAGACAGCATTAAGGATTAAAACGGTGAAGAAATATATTGTGGGAGGATATAAATATGGGTGGAAGGATTTTATGGAGAAATATATGAATGATGTGGGTGGCATAGGACAGTATGTGTGGTACATGGGCCTAAAACAGTCAATGACGATAACCATACCAGAATTTTATAGGGAGGTCTTTGAAGCCTGGAGGAAATTCTTACCTAAGATGCAATATGAATGTGAGAGGATACTACCGTTGGTAAAACTGCCCCTGTTTTTAAACGAAAAAATTAAACACAATGGCAAAACATTATATGAGCCAAAATTCATAGAAGGAGGGATTAGACAAATAAAGGACATCATTTATGAGGTCATCCCAGGATTCTTAAGAAATAATTGCATATATGATCAGGTATGTGACCTGGAGGGGATGGATAATAGAGAGAAAATAAATAAAATATATGAAAAGATTAAAACCAGTATACCCTTAGAGTGGGCCAGGATCATACAAAGTGAATGTGTGGTGAAGGGAGAGACAAGTATGCCTGAGCTATATGTGATGGAGAATGGGAAAAAGATTAAAATGGGAGAAATGAGTGTGAAGAAAGTATACAGATGGTTGATAGTGGATGTGATGAAGGAGCCGGCAGCTGAGAAAGTGTGGAGCAGAGTGTTTGTGGGTTTGAATGTAAAGAAAATATGGTCAAATATGGGGATAAGGTATAATAGTATAGAGTGTGAGAACAACGATTTCTTGATCAGACACAATAGGATTTATACAAACGTGGTGCTAAATAAGATTAATAATGATGTAAATGTGATGTGTGATGTTTGCAAAAGTGGTCATGAGAGCTTTTTACATTATTTTTTGGACTGTGGGGAGTTAGTTGATTTCTTTGAGTTTTTGAAAGAACTGTTGAAAGATAACTGGGCTGCTGAGTTGGACTTGGAGGGAGGGTGGAGGACATTGTTTTTGTTTGGCACGTTTGAAAAAAGAATAGACGTTAATTTTTGTTTAATGAATTTTGTTTTGAGTCATGCCAGACTCGCGGTCGTCTGCAGGAGGAACTACGCACACTTTGAGGGGCGGAAAGTGAAAATAAAAATGTTGTTTAAATCAATAATGAAAAGAGATGTGAACTTAATGTATAAGTATGGAGGGGAGAAGGCGGAACATTTCTTTTTGAGTGGGAGTAAATTAGTCTTTGAAGGGGAGGGAGGGGAGATTTTGTTTAACTGGTGAAAAGACTGGGGCATGCAGATTGAGCTGTATTTTCTGATTTGGCGCAACATTTGTGCTGTCTTCATTAGGATTAATTGATGTGGGAAGGATAAGGGAAGGGGATTAAGTTGGGTGTGTAAAAGTTTTTTTTTCTCAGAGATGATGTATGTAAATAATACTCTGTTATCGGTTGCTGTAAATGTGTGAACTGGAAAATAATAAAAAAAGATAAAAAAAAAAAAAAAAAAGGCACGCCCGATCTCGTCTGATCTCGGAAGCCAAGCAGGGTCGGGCCTGGTTAGTACTTGGATGGGTGACCGCCTGGGAATACCTGGTGCTGTAAGCATTATACTTTTTCAACTCGAGCTCATTGGATGCAATGGCCTACCGTGCGCTGATCTTTAGCGCCCACTGTTTTGGAGAATTTAAGCAACATACAGACTCTGACGACGTCTCCTCAAACTCTATTTGTGAAACATGTGGACAGTGTAGTGACGTAGCAGAGAGCTGCAATGACGGCGGTCCACCTTAGTCCATCCCAGGTTTTGCAACGCTACGTTTCTTCAAAAGATCACGCAAACGATGACGCCCAAGCAGTGTAATGCATTGCGTTCAAATATGTTGCTCTGAGTCTGGAATAACGTATTCATTCATTCATTATGGATCTAATCATTGTTTCTGTACAAGTCCCGTCTCTGGCCACGGCAGCGCTCTCAATCCTTACGTCCTCCCCCTGTATAAAAGCTAATATGGTCAAGTCTATAATTGCTTACGGCCATACCACCTTAGGCACGCCCGATCTCGTCTGATCTCGGAAGCTAAGCAGGGTCGGCCCTGGTTAGTACTTGGATGGGTGACCGCCTGGGAATACCTGGTGCTGTAAGCATTATACTTTTTCAACTCGAGCTCATTGGATGCAATGGCCTACCGTGCGCTGATCTTTAGCGCCCACTGTTTTGGAGAATTTAAGCAACATACAGACTCTGACGACGTCTCCTCAAACTCTATTTGTGAAACATGTGGACAGTGTAGTGACGTAGCAGAGAGCTGCAATGACGGCGGTCCACCTTAGTCCATCCCAGGTTCTGCAACGCTACGTTTCTTCAAAAGATCACGCAAACGATGACGCCCAAGCAGTGTAATGCATTGCGTTCAAATATGTAACTCTGAGTCTGGAATAACGTATTCATTTATTCATTATGGATCTAATCATTGTTTCTGTACAAGTCCCGTCTCTGGCCACGGCAGCGCTCTCACTCCTTACGTCCTCCTCCTGTATAAAAGCTTATATGGTCAAGTCTATAAATGCTTACGGCCATACCACCTTAGGCACGCCCGATCTCGTCTGATCTCGGAAGCTAAGCAGGGTCGGGGCTGGTTAGTACTTGGATGGGTGACCGCCTGGGAATACCAGGTGCTGTAAGCATTATACTATTTCAACTCGAGCTCATTGGATGCAATGGCCTACCGTGCGCTGATCTTTAGCGCCCACTGTTTTAGAGAATTTAAGCAACATACAGACTCTGACGACGTCTCCTCAAACTCTATTTGTGAAACATGTGGACAGTGTAGTGACGTAGTAGAGAGCTGCAATGACGGCGGTCCACCTTAGTCCATCCCAGGTTTTGCAACGCTACGTTTCTTCAAAAGATCACGCAAACGATGACGCCCAAGCAGTGTAATGCATTGCGTTCAAATATGTTGCTCTGAGTCTGGAATAACGTATTCATTCATTCATTATGGATCCAATCATTGTTTCTGTACAAGTCCCGTCTCTGGCCACGGCAGCGCTCTCACTCCTTACGTCCTCCCCCTGTATAAAAGCTTACATGGTCAAGTCTATAAATGCTAACGGCCATACCACCATAGGCACGCCCGATCTCGTCTGATCTCGGAAGCTAAGCAGGGTCGGGCCTGGTTAGTACTTGGATGGGTGACCGCCTGGGAATACCAGGTGCTGTAATCATTATACTTTTTCAACTCGAGCTCATTGGATGCAATGCGCTGATCTTTAGCGCCCACTGTTTTGGAGAATTTAAGCAACATACAGACTCTGACGACGTCTCCTCAAACTCTATTTGTGAAACATGTGGACCGTGTAGTGACGTAGCAGAGAGCTGCAATGACGGCGGTCCACCTTAGTCCATCCCAGGTTTTGCAACGCTACGTTTCTTCAAAAGATCACGCAAACGATGACGCCCAAGCAGTGTATTGCATTGCGTTCAAATATGTTGCTCTGTGTCTGGAATAACGTATTCATTCATTCATTATGGATCTAATCATTGTTTCTGTACAAGTCCCGTCTCTGGCCACGGCAGCGCTCTCACTCCTTACGTCCTCCCCCTGTATAAAAGCTAATATGGTCAAGTCTATAATTGCTTACGGCCATACCTCCTTAGGCACGCCCGATCTCGTCTGATCTCGGAAGCTAAGCAGGGTCGGGCCTGGTTAGTACTTGGATGGGTGACCGCCTGGGAATACCAGGTGCTGTAAGCATTATACTATTTCAACTCGAGCTCATTGGATGCAATGGCCTACCGTGCGCTGATCTTTAGCGCCCACTGTTTTGGAGAATTTAAGCAACATACAGACTCTGACGACGTCTCCTCAAACTCTATTTGTGAAACATGTGGACAGTGTAGTGACGTAGTAGAGAGCTGCAATGACGGCGGTCCACCTTAGTCCATCCCAGGTTTTGCAACGCTACGTTTCTTCAAAAGATCACGCAAACGATGACGCCCAAGCAGTGTAATGCATTGCGTTCAAATATGTTGCTCTGAGTCTGGAATAACGTATTCAGTTCATTCATTATGGATCTAATCATTGTTTCTGTACAAGTCCCGTCTCTGGCCACGGCAGCGCTCTCACTCCTTACGTCCTCCCCCTGTATAAAAGCTTACTATGGTCAAGTCTATAAATGCTTAACGGCCATACCACCATAGGCACGCCCGATCTCGTCTGATCTCGGAAGCTAAGCAGGGTCGGGCCTGGTTAGTACTTGGATGGGTGACCGCCTGGGAATACCAGGTGCTGTAAGCATTATACTTTTTCAACTCGAGCTCATTGGATGCAGTGCGCTGATCTTTAGCGCCCACTGTTTTGGAGAATTTAAGCAACATACAGACTCTGACGACGTCTCCTCAAACTCTATTTGTGAAACATGTGGACCGTGTAGTGACGTAGCAGAGAGCTGCAATGACGGCGGTCCACCTTAGTCCATCCCAGGTTTTGCAACGCTACGTTTCTTCAAAAGATCACGCAAACGATGACGCCCAAGCAGTGTAATGCATTGCGTTCAAATATGTTGCTCTGTGTCTGGAATAACGTATTCATTCATTCATTATGGATCTAATCATTGTTTCTGTACAAGTCCCGTCTCTGGCCACGGCAGCGCTCTCACTCCTTACGTCCTCCCCCTGTATAAAAGCTAATATGGTCAAGTCTATAATTGCTTACGGCCATACCTCCTTAGGCACGCCCGATCTCGTCTGATCTCGGAAGCTAAGCAGGGTCGGGCCTGGTTAGTACTTGGATGGGTGACCGCCTGGGAATACCAGGTGCTGTAAGCATTATACTATTTCAACTCGAGCTCATTGGATGCAATGGCCTACCGTGCGCTGATCTTTAGCGCCCACTGTTTTGGAGAATTTAAGCAACATACAGACTCTGACGACGTCTCCTCAAACTCTATTTGTGAAACATGTGGACAGTGTAGTGACGTAGTAGAGAGCTGCAATGTTGGCGGTCCACCTTAGTCCATCCCAGGTTTTGCAACGCTACGTTTCTTCAAAAGATCACGCAAACGATGACGCCCAAGCAGTGTAATGCATTGCGTTCAAATATGTTGCTCTGAGTCTGGAATAACGTATTCATTCATTCATTATGGATCTAATCATTGTTTCTGTACAAGTCCCGTCTCTGGCCACGGCAGCGCTCTCACTCCTTACGTCCTCCCCCTGTATAAAAGCTTATATGGTCAAGTCTATAATTGCTTACGGCCATACCACCATAGGCACGCCCGATCTCGTCTGATCTCGGAAGCTAAGCAGGGTCGGGCCTGGTTAGTACTTGGATGGGTGACCGCCTGGGAATACCAGGTGCTGTAAGCATTATACTTTTTCAACTCGAGCTCATTGGATGCAATGGCCTACGGCTGATCTTTAGCGCCCACTGTTTTGGAGAATTTAAGCAACATACAGACTCTGACGACGTCTCCTCAAACTCTATTTGTGAAACATGTGGACAGTGTAGTGACGTAGCAGAGAGCTGCAATGACGGCGGTCCACCTTAGTCCATCCCAGGTTTTGCAACGCTACGTTTCTTCAAAAGATCACGCAAACGATGACGCCCAAGCAGTGTAATGCATTGCGTTCAAATATGTTGCTCTGAGTCTGGAATAACGTATTCATTCATTCATTATGGATCTAATCATTGTTTCTGTACAAGTCCCGTCTCTGGCCACGGCAGCGCTCTCACTCCTTACGTCCTCCCCCTGTATAAAAGCTAATATGGTCAAGTCTATAATTGCTTACGGCCATACCACCTTAGGCACGCCCGATCTCGTCTGATCTCGGAAGCTAAGCAGGGTCGGGCCTGGTTAGTACTTGGATGGGTGACCGCCTGGGAATACCAGGTGCTGTAAGCATTATACTTTTTCAACTCGAGCTCATTGGATGCAATGGCCTACCGTGCGCTGATCTTTAGCGCCCACTGTTTTGGAGAATTTAAGCAACATACAGACTCTGACGACGTCTCCTCAAACTCTATTTGTGAAACATGTGGACAGTGTAGTGACGTAGCAGAGAGCTGCAATGACGGCGGTCCACCTTAGTCCATCCCAGGTTCTGCAACGCTACGTTTCTTCAAAAGATCACGCAAACGATGACGCCCAAGCAGTGTAATGCATTGCGTTCAAATATGTAACTCTGAGTCTGGAATAACGTATTCATTCATTCATTATGGATCTAATCATTGTTTCTGTACAAGTCCCGTCTCTGGCCACGGCAGCGCTCTCACTCCTTACGTCCTCCCCCTGTATAAAAGCTAATATGGTCAAGTCTATAAATTGCTTACGGCCATACCACCATAGGCACGCCCGATCTCGTCTGATCTCGGAAGCTAAGCAGGGTCGGGCCTGGTTAGTACTTGGATGGGTGACCGCCTGGGAATACCAGGTGCTGTAAGCATTATACTTTTTCAACTCGAGCTCATTGGATGCAATGGCCTACCGTGCGCTGATCTTTAGCGCCCACTGTTTTGGAGAATTTAAGCAACATACAGACTCTGACGACGTCTCCTCAAACTCTATTTGTGAAACATGTGGACAGTGTAGTGACGTAGCAGAGAGCTGCAATGACGGCGGTCCACCTTAGTCCATCCCAGGTTTTGCAACGCTACGTTTCTTCAAAAGATCACGCAAACGATGACGCCCAAGCAGTGTAATGCATTGCGTTCAAATATGTTAGCTCTGAGTCTGGAATAACGTATTCATTCATTCATTATGGATCTAATCATTGTTTCTGTACAAGTCCCGTCTCTGGCCACGGCAGCGCTCTCACTCCTTACGTCCTCCCCCTGTATAAAAGCTAATATGGTCAAGTCTATAATTGCTTACGGCCATACCACCTTAGGCACGCCCGATCTCGTCTGATCTCGGAAGCTAAGCAGGGTCGGGCCTGGTTAGTACTTGGATGGGTGACCGCCTGGGAATACCAGGTGCTGTAAGCATTATACTATTTCAACTCGAGCTCATTGGATGCAATGGCCTACCGTGCGCTGATCTTTAGCGCCCACTGTTTTGGAGAATTTAAGCAACATACAGACTCTGACGACGTCTCCTCAAACTCTATTTGTGAAACATGTGGACAGTGTAGTGACGTAGTAGAGAGCTGCAATGACGGCGGTCCACCTTAGTCCATCCCAGGTTTTGCAACGCTACGTTTCTTCAAAAGATCACGCAAACGATGACGCCCAAGCAGTGTAATGCATTGCGTTCAAATATGTTGCTCTGAGTCTGGAATAACGTATTCATTCATTCATTATGGATCTAATCATTGTTTCTGTACAAGTCCCGTCTCTGGCCACGGCAGCGCTCTCACTCCTTACGTCCTCCCCCTGTATAAAAGCTTATATGGTCAAGTCTATAAATGCTTACGGCCATACCACCATAGGCACGCCCGATCTCGTCTGATCTCGGAAGCTAAGCAGGGTCGGGCCTGGTTAGTACTTGGATGGGTGACCGCCTGGGAATACCAGGTGCTGTAAGCATTATACTTTTTCAACTCGAGCTCATTGGATGCAATGCGCTGATCTTTAGCGCCCACTGTTTTGGAGAATTTAAGCAACATACAGACTCTGACGACGTCTCCTCAAACTCTATTTGTGAAACATGTGGACCGTGTAGTGACGTAGCAGAGAGCTGCAATGACGGCGGTCCACCTTAGTCCATCCCAGGTTTTGCAACGCTACGTTTCTTCAAAAGATCACGCAAACGATGACGCCCAAGCAGTGTAATGCATTGCGTTCAAATATGTTGCTCTGATGTCTGGAATAACGTATTCATTCATTCATTATGGATCTAATCATTGTTTCTGTACAAGTCCCGTCTCTGGCCACGGCAGCGCTCTCACTCCTTACGTCCTCCCCCTGTATAAAAGCTAATATGGTCAAGTCTATAATTGCTTACGGCCATACCACCTTAGGCACGCCCGATCTCGTCTGATCTCGGAAGCTAAGCAGGGTCGGGCCTGGTTAGTACTTGGATGGGTGACCGCCTGGGAATACCAGGTGCTGTAAGCATTATACTTTTTCAACTCGAGCTCATTGGATGCAATGGCCTACCGTGCGCTGATCTTTAGCGCCCACTGTTTTGGAGAATTTAAGCAACATACAGACTCTGACGACGTCTCCTCAAACTCTATTTGTGAAACATGTGGACAGTGTAGTGACGTAGCAGAGAGCTGCAATGACGGCGGTCCACCTTAGTCCATCCCAGGTTCTGCAACGCTACGTTTCTTCAAAAGATCACGCAAACGATGACGCCCAAGCAGTGTAATGCATTGCGTTCAAATATGTAACTCTGAGTCTGGAATAACGTATTCATTCATTCATTATGGATCTAATCATTGTTTCTGTACAAGTCCCGTCTCTGGCCACGGCAGCGCTCTCACTCCTTACGTCCTCCCCCTGTATAAAAGCTAATATGGTCAAGTCTATAAATTGCTTACGGCCATACCACCATAGGCACGCCCGATCTCGTCTGATCTCGGAAGCTAAGCAGGGTCGGGCCTGGTTAGTACTTGGATGGGTGACCGCCTGGGAATACCAGGTGCTGTAAGCATTATACTTTTTCAACTCGAGCTCATTGGATGCAATGGCCTACCGTGCGCTGATCTTTAGCGCCCACTGTTTTGGAGAATTTAAGCAACATACAGACTCTGACGACGTCTCCTCAAACTCTATTTGTGAAACATGTGGACAGTGTAGTGACGTAGCAGAGAGCTGCAATGACGGCGGTCCACCTTAGTCCATCCCAGGTTTTGCAACGCTACGTTTCTTCAAAAGATCACGCAAACGATGACGCCCAAGCAGTGTAATGCATTGCGTTCAAATATGTAACTCTGAGTCTGGAATAACGTATTCATTCATTCATTATGGATCTAATCATTGTTTCTGTACAAGTCCCGTCTCTGGCCACGGCAGCGCTCTCACTCCTTACGTCCTCCTCCTGTATAAAAGCTAATATGGTCAAGTCTATAAATGCTTACGGCCATACCACCTTAGGCACGCCCGATCTCGTCTGATCTCGGAAGCTAAGCAGGGTCGGGCCTGGTTAGTACTTGGATGGGTGACCGCCTGGGAATACCAGGTGCTGTAAGCATTATACTATTTCAACTCGAGCTCATTGGATGCAATGGCCTACCGTGCGCTGATCTTTAGCGCCCACTGTTTTGGAGAATTTAAGCAACATACAGACTCTGACGACGTCTCCTCAAACTCTATTTGTGAAACATGTGGACAGTGTAGTGACGTAGCAGAGAGCTGCAATGACGGCGGTCCACCTTAGTCCATCCCAGGTTTTGCAACGCTACGTTTCTTCAAAAGATCACGCAAACGATGACGCCCAAGCAGTGTAATGCATTGCGTTCAAATATGTTGCTGTGAGTCTGGAATAACGTATTCATTCATTCATTATGGATCTAATCATTGTTTCTGTACAAGTCCCGTCTCTGGCCACGGCAGCGCTCTCACTCCTTACGTCCTCCCCCTGTATAAAAGCTAATATGGTCAAGTCTATAATTGCTTACGGCCATACCACCTTAGGCACGCCCGATCTCGTCTGATCTCGGAAGCTAAGCAGGGTCGGGCCTGGTTAGTACTTGGATGGGTGACCGCCTGGGAATACCAGGTGCTGTAAGCATTATACTATTTCAACTCGAGCTCATTGGATGCAATGGCCTACCGTGCGCTGATCTTTAGCGCCCACTGTTTTGGAGAATTTAAGCAACATACAGACTCTGACGACGTCTCCTCAAACTCTATTTGTGAAACATGTGGACAGTGTAGTGACGTAGTAGAGAGCTGCAATGACGGCGGTCCACCTTAGTCCATCCCAGGTTTTGCAACGCTACGTTTCTTCAAAAGATCACGCAAACGATGACGCCCAAGCAGTGTAATGCATTGCGTTCAAATATGTTGCTCTGAGTCTGGAATAACGTATTCATTCATTCATTATGGATCTAATCATTGTTTCTGTACAAGTCCCGTCTCTGGCCACGGCAGCGCTCTCACTCCTTACGTCCTCCCCCTGTATAAAAGCTAATATGGTCAAGTCTATAATTGCTTACGGCCATACCACCATTAGGCACGCCCGATCTCGTCTGATCTCGGAAGCTAAGCAGGGTCGGGCCTGGTTAGTACTTGGATGGGTGACCGCCTGGGAATACCTGGTGCTGTAAGCATTATACTATTTTCAACTCGAGCTCATTGGATGCAATGGCCTACCGTGCGCTGATCTTTAGCGCCCACTGTTTTGGAGAATTTAAGCAACATACAGACTCTGACGACGTCTCCTCAAACTCTATTTGTGAAACATGTGGACAGTGTAGTGACGTAGCAGAGAGCTGCAATGACGGCGGTCCACCTTAGTCCATCCCAGGTTTTGCAACGCTACGTTTCTTCAAAAGATCACGCAAACGATGACGCCCAAGCAGTGTAATGCATTGCGTTCAAATATGTTAGCTCTGAGTCTGGAATAACGTATTCATTCATTCATTATGGATCTAATCATTGTTTCTGTACAAGTCCCGTCTCTGGCCACGGCAGCGCTCTCACTCCTTACGTCCTCCCCCTGTATAAAAGCTAATATGGTCAAGTCTATAATTGCTTACGGCCATACCACCTTAGGCACGCCCGATCTCGTCTGATCTCGGAAGCTAAGCAGGGTCGGGCCTGGTTAGTACTTGGATGGGTGACCGCCTGGGAATACCAGGTGCTGTAAGCATTATACTTTTTCAACTCGAGCTCATTGGATGCAATGGCCTACCGTGCGCTGATCTTTAGCGCCCACTGTTTTGGAGAATTTAAGCAACATACAGACTCTGACGACGTCTCCTCAAACTCTATTTGTGAAACATGTGGACAGTGTAGTGACGTAGCAGAGAGCTGCAATGACGGCGGTCCACCTTAGTCCATCCCAGGTTCTGCAACGCTACGTTTCTTCAAAAGATCACGCAAACGATGACGCCCAAGCAGTGTAATGCATTGCGTTCAAATATGTAACTCTGAGTCTGGAATAACGTATTCATTCATTCATTATGGATCTAATCATTGTTTCTGTACAAGTCCCGTCTCTGGCCACGGCAGCGCTCTCACTCCTTACGTCCTCCCCCTGTATAAAAGCTAATATGGTCAAGTCTATAAATGCTTACGGCCATACCACCTTAGGCACGCCCGATCTCGTCTGATCTCGGAAGCTAAGCAGGGTCGGGCCTGGTTAGTACTTGGATGGGTGACCGCCTGGGAATACCAGGTGCTGTAAGCATTATACTATTTTCAACTCGAGCTCATTGGATGCAATGGCCTACCGTGCGCTGATCTTTAGCGCCCACTGTTTTGGAGAATTTAAGCAACATACAGACTCTGACGACGTCTCCTCAAACTCTATTTGTGAAACATGTGGACCGTGTAGTGACGTAGCAGAGAGCTGCAATGACGGCGGTCCACCTTAGTCCATCCCAGGTTTTGCAACGCTACGTTTCTTCAAAAGATCACGCAAACGATGACGCCCAAGCAGTGTAATGCATTGCGTTCAAATATGTTGCTCTGAGTCTGGAATAACGTATTCATTCATTCATTATGGATCTAATCATTGTTTCTGTACAAGTCCCGTCTCTGGCCACGGCAGCGCTCTCACTCCTTACGTCCTCCCCCTGTATAAAAGCTAATATGGTCAAGTCTATAATTGCTTACGGCCATACCACCATAGGCACGCCCGATCTCGTCTGATCTCGGAAGCTAAGCAGGGTCGGGCCTGGTTAGTACTTGGATGGGTGACCGCCTGGGAATACCAGGTGCTGTAAGCATTATACTTTTTCAACTCGAGCTCATTGGATGCAATGGCCTACCGTGCGCTGATCTTTAGCGCCCACTGTTTTGGAGAATTTAAGCAACATACAGACTCTGACGACGTCTCCTCAAACTCTATTTGTGAAACATGTGGACAGTGTAGTGACGTAGCAGAGAGCTGCAATGACGGCGGTCCACCTTAGTCCATCCCAGGTTTTGCAACGCTACGTTTCTTCAAAAGATCACGCAAACGATGACGCCCAAGCAGTGTAATGCATTGCGTTCAAATATGTTGCTCTGAGTCTGGAATAACGTATTCATTCATTCATTATGGATCTAATCATTGTTTCTGTACAAGTCCCGTCTCTGGCCACGGCAGCGCTCTCACTCCTTACGTCCTCCCCCTGTATAAAAGCTAATATGGTCAAGTCTATAATTGCTTACGGCCATACCACCTTAGGCACGCCCGATCTCGTCTGATCTCGGAAGCTAAGCAGGGTCGGGCCTGGTTAGTACTTGGATGGGTGACCGCCTGGGAATACCAGGTGCTGTAAGCATTATACTTTTTCAACTCGAGCTCATTGGATGCAATGGCCTACCGTGCGCTGATCTTTAGCGCCCACTGTTTTGGAGAATTTAAGCAACATACAGACTCTGACGACGTCTCCTCAAACTCTATTTGTGAAACATGTGGACAGTGTAGTGACGTAGCAGAGAGCTGCAATGACGGCGGTCCACCTTAGTCCATCCCAGGTTTTGCAACGCTACGTTTCTTCAAAAGATCACGCAAACGATGACGCCCAAGCAGTGTAATGCATTGCGTTCAAATATGTTAGCTCTGAGTCTGGAATAACGTATTCATTCATTCATTATGGATCTAATCATTGTTTCTGTACAAGTCCCGTCTCTGGCCACGGCAGCGCTCTCACTCCTTACGTCCTCCCCCTGTATAAAAGCTAATATGGTCAAGTCTATAATTGCTTACGGCCATACCACCTTAGGCACGCCCGATCTCGTCTGATCTCGGAAGCTAAGCAGGGTCGGGCCTGGTTAGTACTTGGATGGGTGACCGCCTGGGAATACCAGGTGCTGTAAGCATTATACTATTTCAACTCGAGCTCATTGGATGCAATGGCCTACCGTGCGCTGATCTTTAGCGCCCACTGTTTTGGAGAATTTAAGCAACATACAGACTCTGACGACGTCTCCTCAAACTCTATTTGTGAAACATGTGGACAGTGTAGTGACGTAGCAGAGAGCTGCAATGACGGCGGTCCACCTTAGTCCATCCCAGGTTTTGCAACGCTACGTTTCTTCAAAAGATCACGCAAACGATGACGCCCAAGCAGTGTAATGCATTGCGTTCAAATATGTTGCTCTGAGTCTGGAATAACGTATTCATTCATTCATTATGGATCTAATCATTGTTTCTGTACAAGTCCCGTCTCTGGCCACGGCAGCGCTCTCACTCCTTACGTCCTCCCCCTGTATAAAAGCTAATATGGTCAAGTCTATAATTGCTTACGGCCATACCACCTTAGGCACGCCCGATCTCGTCTGATCTCGGAAGCTAAGCAGGGTCGGGCCTGGTTAGTACTTGGATGGGTGACCGCCTGGGAATACCAGGTGCTGTAAGCATTATACTTTTTCAACTCGAGCTCATTGGATGCAATGGCCTACCGTGCGCTGATCTTTAGCGCCCACTGTTTTGGAGAATTTAAGCAACATACAGACTCTGACGACGTCTCCTCAAACTCTATTTGTGAAACATGTGGACAGTGTAGTGACGTAGCAGAGAGCTGCAATGACGGCGGTCCACCTTAGTCCATCCCAGGTTCTGCAACGCTACGTTTCTTCAAAAGATCACGCAAACGATGACGCCCAAGCAGTGTAATGCATTGCGTTCAAATATGTAACTCTGAGTCTGGAATAACGTATTCATTCATTCATTATGGATCTAATCATTGTTTCTGTACAAGTCCCGTCTCTGGCCACGGCAGCGCTCTCACTCCTTACGTCCTCCCCCTGTATAAAAGCTTATATGGTTAAGTCTATAATTGCTTACGGCCATACCACCATAGGCACGCCCGATCTCGTCTGATCTCGGAAGCTAAGCAGGGTCGGGCCTGGTTAGTACTTGGATGGGTGACCGCCTGGGAATACCAGGTGCTGTAAGCATTATACTTTTTCAACTCGAGCTCATTGGATGCAATGCGCTGATCTTTAGCGCCCACTGTTTTGGAGAATTTAAGCAACATACAGACTCTGACGACGTCTCCTCAAACTCTATTTGTGAAACATGTGGACAGTGTAGTGACGTAGCAGAGAGCTGCAATGACGGCGGTCCACCTTAGTCCATCCCAGGTTTTGCAACGCTACGTTTCTTCAAAAGATCACGCAAACGATGACGCCCAAGCAGTGTAATGCATTGCGTTCAAATATGTTGCTCTGAGTCTGGAATAACGTATTCATTCATTCATTATGGATCTAATCATTGTTTCTGTACAAGTCCCGTCTCTGGCCACGGCAGCGCTCTCACTCCTTACGTCCTCCCCCTGTATAAAAGCTAATATGGTCAAGTCTATAATTGCTTACGGCCATACCACCTTAGGCACGCCCGATCTCGTCTGATCTCGGAAGCTAAGCAGGGTCGGGCCTGGTTAGTACTTGGATGGGTGACCGCCTGGGAATACCAGGTGCTGTAAGCATTATACTTTTTCAACTCGAGCTCATTGGATGCAATGGCCTACCGTGCGCTGATCTTTAGCGCCCACTGTTTTGGAGAATTTAAGCAACATACAGACTCTGACGACGTCTCCTCAAACTCTATTTGTGAAACATGTGGACAGTGTAGTGACGTAGCAGAGAGCTGCAATGACGGCGGTCCACCTTAGTCCATCCCAGGTTCTGCAACGCTACGTTTCTTCAAAAGATCACGCAAACGATGACGCCCAAGCAGTGTAATGCATTGCGTTCAAATATGTAACTCTGAGTCTGGAATAACGTATTCATTCATTCATTATGGATCTAATCATTGTTTCTGTACAAGTCCCGTCTCTGGCCACGGCAGCGCTCTCACTCCTTACGTCCTCCCCCTGTATAAAAGCTAATATGGTCAAGTCTATAAATGCTTACGGCCATACCACCTTAGGCACGCCCGATCTCGTCTGATCTCGGAAGCTAAGCAGGGTCGGGCCTGGTTAGTACTTGGATGGGTGACCGCCTGGGAATACCAGGTGCTGTAAGCATTATACTTTTTCAACTCGAGCTCATTGGATGCAATGGCCTACCGTGCGCTGATCTTTAGCGCCCACTGTTTTGGAGAATTTAAGCAACATACTAGACTCTGACGACGTCTCCTCAAACTCTATTTGTGAAACATGTGGACAGTGTAGTGACGTAGCAGAGAGCTGCAATGACGGCGGTCCACCTTAGTCCATCCCAGGTTTTGCAACGCTACGTTTCTTCAAAAGATCACGCAAACGATGACGCCCAAGCAGTGTAATGCATTGCGTTCAAATATGTAACTCTGAGTCTGGAATAACGTATTCATTCATTCATTATGGATCTAATCATTGTTTCTGTACAAGTCCCGTCTCTGGCCACGGCAGCGCTCTCACTCCTTACGTCCTCCTCCTGTATAAAAGCTAATATGGTCAAGTCTATAAATGCTTACGGCCATACCACCTTCGGCACGCCCGATCTCGTCTGATCTCGGAAGTTAAGCAGGGTCGGGCCTGGTTAGTACTTGGATGGGTGACCGCCTGGGAATACCAGGTGCTGTAAGCATTATACTATTTCAACTCGAGCTCATTGGATGCAATGGCCTACCGTGCGCTGATCTTTAGCGCCCACTGTTTTGGAGAATTTAAGCAACATACAGACTCTGACGACGTCTCCTCAAACTCTATTTGTGAAACATGTGGACAGTGTAGTGACGTAGCAGAGAGCTGCAATGACGGCGGTCCACCTTAGTCCATCCCAGGTTTTGCAACGCTACGTTTCTTCTAAAGATCACGCAAACGATGACGCCCAAGCAGTGTAATGCATTGCGTTCAAATATGTTGCTCTGAGTCTGGAATAACGTATTCATTCATTCATTATGGATCTAATCATTGTTTCTGTACAAGTCCCGTCTCTGGCCACGGCAGCGCTCTCACTC